>NW_026555340.1:14380760-14618375 GCF_029017545.1 Prosopis cineraria | reverse complement strand
TTCTCGATTTAACTCTGATTTTTAGCTTAATAGCGATTTAACTCCTATTCAATTTGACTTAATTATGAAAATAGTTTTTAGTCTAAACTAAGCCATTAATAGCTTCGGTCGACGGTTTAACTATTTAGTTTTTAAATCATTGCTAGAGAGAGACAATAAAAAGTGAGTCTCACTAGTTATAGTTAATGAACATTTATAATTTTTAAACGGCGGGTGTATTATTGCTCTTTTAAGATTAGTTTAGAGGTAAAATTACATCTAAACTTATGAAAAGTTGGTCTCACAAGCTACAATACTGACGTTTAAACAGTAGAGGCAATATTACTTTGACTTAATTAGTTTATGGATAATATTGTTATGATGAGTAATTTAGGAGTAATATTACTCCTTCAAGAATAGTTTAAAGGTAAAACTACATCTTAATCTTCATTTATTATGATGCATTTATATTCTAAGTCCTTGTAGATTAAATAAGCTAGAGGAGATGATGGCACTAAAACCCTTGAAGCAGAGGCAGCCTTCCAAACAGTAGTAACATTTCCCTATCTACAGAGAAGAAAAATAAGGAACAAGAAAAATTAGAGGGAAAAAGACATTTTTTCCTTTGTTTTCTCCTAATTTCTCCTACCAAGGAGGAAAACTAAGTGCATGTTTGGTACAAAAAAATATTTTTAAGAAAAAAAATGAAACTCGTATCTATAAAGGAAATAGGATATGTGCATATATCATTTTCTTTTTTAAAAAATATTTTTTTATATTCCAAACACTGCATAAAGGAAAAACTTATGCTATGCGATGAAAATGTCTTTTTCTTTCATCCCAAAGTAAGGAGAGTAAGACTCAATACTTGAGATATTTTGAATAAAATTTAATAAATTATAATTTTTTATTTAATTCTTGTAATTCTTTGAATAAAATTTATTATTTTTTAAATAAAAATTATTATTAAGGTTTTTTTTTATTGAGAACTTGTTTTGTAATAATAAAAATTACAGTTAAAAGTTATGATTTCTTATTTATTATGATTTATAAAATAAAAATTATTATTGTAAAAGTTGTAGTCAGGGCTTTTTTAACAATAAAAATTACACTTTAGAAGTTGTAATTTATTATTTAATTTTTACAATTTATAATTTAAAAATTATGATTGAAATTTGTTATTTTTAATAAGAGTAATATAGTCTTTTGACTTTCAAAATTTTTAAAAACTTTAATAAATTTATAATATTTTAGGAGATCAGATGTTGTTTATAGAATTCAAGAGTATTTTATTATCATTTTTCTTTCTTAAAAACTTAAGAATAATTATCTCATTTTTTAATATTTTTTTGTGATTTGCATAGATTTATTTGTTATTTTCCTTTGAAATTACTACTTTTCCCAAATTTAAAATTTGACAAGGAATTTCTTAAACATCCCCATAAACAGTTCAAGAATCAAAGGCACGAGAAAATCCCCAATTTAAAAGCTGAACTGAGAGCATTGCAAGTCCACGGGGCCTTCTCACTGCATCTGCAGTACGAGCTAGCATCTTGTTGCCACGGAAGCTTCAACTAAAATTTCTCCGACGTATGCCCAATGCTTGAATTAGAATAGAGTAGATATGCTCTCTTTCTTTCCACCATTTACTCCTGCTTCATGCTCAAGAAGTAGCCGACAAGGTGAACTTAGTTAGGGTTTTTTGAGATTGAGTTGCCGTGGCTGTTGAGCGATGCATTTTCTCAAATTAAACCCCACTATTGTGTACTCTATGAGTAATTTGTCCAGATCCTTTCTTTCTCTGGTCTCTACTGTTGTTTCTTCCCCAACTCAAGCCTCGGCCGATTCCATCATTGATTACCTCAACACCAACGTCAAACTCTCCAAAGCTCAATCCGTCTACATATCGAAACGACTTTCTCAGGCTAGGCCCCCTCAGAATTCATGGACTGTGCTTAATTATTTTAAACAGATTGGACTTTCTGAATCGCAGATTCTATCTATGATTGGGGTTCAACCCCAGATTTTGTTTTCAGGTGTCGGTAAAACTCTGAAGCCGAAAATTGAGTACCTTCAGTTTCTAGGGTTTCGGGGTTCTGAGTTGGGTGAGCTTCTCTCCAAGAATCCATATCTTTTGATGTGCAGTTTGAATAAAACGTTGGTGCCTTCTGTAGAGGCTATTAGGAAAATTGTTAATGAAGAGGAAGATTTGATGAAGTTGCTACGCAGAGATGGGAATTGGATAATCCAAGACCACCGAAAGATTTTGCGCAATGCTGCTTTCTTCCAGAGTTGTGGGATCGTTGGGTCTCAGCTTTCATATTTATGCATGCAACAAGCTCGCCTTTTTGTCATGCGAGAGTCCGTGCTTCGAAACTATGTTTCACGGGCTGTAAACATGGGTTTCTGCATAAACTCAAGAATGTTGGTACATGCGGTCATGGTAATTAGTAGCTTAAGCTTTGATACGTTTAACAGGAAGTTGGAGTCAATTCAGAGTTGTGGGTTTTCTAAACAAGAGACCGTGCAAATGTTTAGAAGAGCTCCCACTTTGCTTCAGCGATCTGAGAAGAATCTAAAAGTTAAAATTCAAGTGTGCTTGGATAAAATTATGCTTCCTAAGTCAGTGCTTGTTAAGAACCCTGTGATTTTGACGTTAAGCATGGAGAAACGGGTGATTCCTCGATGGAGGGTTTTGCAACTCCTAATCTCAGAAGAGTTACTTAAGAAGAATCCAAGTTTTCCTCAAGTGCTACTATTGCCGGAGGGGAAATTCTTGCAGAAGTATATTTTCGAGTTTAGAGATAATGAAGAGGCTTTATTGGCGGCTTACAAGAGTTAGCATCTAAAAGATGCTTCTGCTTAATAATGATCATCAAGTTCTGTTTAGTAGGCTTCTCTTCGCAGCTTTAGGGTTCCTTAGAATATGTATGGTTTGTTGAGGGAGTTGAAATTTCAATTGCGTAGATATTAAAGTTTGGAAAGCGAAGAAGTTGGATGAGAAGCTTGAGATTAGAAGAGATGAAAGAAGAGACTGAGAAATTAGATCTGAAAAATGGTTTCTGACTACGGAGACAATACATATTTACATCATGATGAGCCAACAACAGTTGCTACAACAACTTATTTGTTTGCTACCCGGGTTGATAATGAAACAATTCTCTACTTTTTGCTTCTTCCCATGACTGCACAGCTAGTGACAAGATAGAAAACCCTATTTTACATGAAGCAAAATTCTCTTGGTGACTTTGAAAAGCAATCATGTTATAAGCACTGAGCTGATATTGGGCTGTGAATGTTATGTATTATTGCAGTGCAGCAGCTAGACTTCTTTAGTATTCTGAATTAACTTAAGAATTGTTACCATCTACAATTTTTATATGGATTTTTGATTAGGTCAAATTTGAGTATTGTCAAGTACAATTTTGGACGGCTCTCTTGAAGACCTTGTGTTTTTTCTGGCGTTCACAGGGGCTTGAACTCGAGACCTGATGCTTAAGAAGGCATAACTCCTACCAGGATTAACACTTATTAGTACCATCTGACAATTCTTTTGTGGCTATCTTGATGTCCTGGCCAGATCAAGGAACTATATAATACACGAGGCAAAACTTTGAACGCCCCTAACCCCCCCTCCAAAAAAAAAGAACTCACAAACATACAAGTCAGGTATGGATTAGCGAGCTATCTTGTGAGGGAGAAAGGCAGGCTTCATCTGATATTGGAGGCTATTCTCAATGCTCTTTCGTTCATTAAGCACTAATGGATGGCAGACTTTCTTTTTGGTCTGCAACAACGGTATTACATGTTAAAGTTATTGCAGACTGATGTCCTTTTCTTACTTGCTGGTTTTCTAGTGGTCTCTGTAGTTGACTATTAGTTGATATTATGAAATTGCTTTTTGCCGAAAAAGAAAAGAAGGTTTTTGCTCTGGTTATGACTTTGACTTGGGACCATAAAATGAAGTTAAGCTCGAGACTCATTATGTCGTTTCAGGGTGAAAATCATTTTTTTCCTCTTAGGGAAAAAAGATGATGCTAGAAATTAATGAATTTAATTAAAAGCAATTTTAAAAAGTAGTTATACTTTTTTAAAATTTAAATGTATAAGTTACTTTCAACTACTTTCATTGATCTGTGGTCGTTAAAAGTGATTTATAATAAAAACTAAGAGTACTAGATAACATTTTATTTTCAAAGCAAAACAAAAATGCTCAAATGCTTTTTGGCCTCAATTTTATGTTTCAGACTTTTAGTTTCTCTTAAATTGTTTTACGTAGTTTCGGTTTACTTCGGGCTCTTCATATTTTCTTAAGTTTTATGTTCATAATTTAATTTTGGAAAAATTAATTATTTTGTTTTTGAAATTTTAATTCAATTATAATTTAATCATTGAACTTTAAATTGTTATAACTCAGTCTTTAAAGTTTTGATTTAATTGTAACTCAGTCTTTATAATTTTAATTTAGTTGTAATTTAATTTATGAACTTTGACTTTTCTAATTCAGTCTTTATAGTTTTAATCAATTAAAGTATTGCTCTTTATATTTTAAAACTAAAATTATAAAGATTAAAATTTTTAGGATTAATATTTTGAATTACTAAATTCTTTTAATCTTGATAAAAAGTATCAAGATTAAATTTTTAAAATAATTTTAATATTTATCATTTTATTTTTTAAAATATAAAAAATAATATTTAAGTGGCTAAAAATTATACCTAGTTACAAGAGTTAAAGTTTAAAGATTGAGTTATAATTGAATTAAAACTATAAGGATTGAGTTACGAGTGAAAGTTCAAGGATTGAGTTACAATTATATTAAAATTGTAGGAACTAAATGATTAATTTTTTATTTTTTTTAAATTTTCTCTAATGCAACAAACGGTTTCATTTTAATTTAACAATGAATCCTATTATAAAATAAGTGAATAACATTTACTTTTACTTAATATTTTAATTCATGGTGTTACTAGAATGTTAATGAAAAATAAAATGGTAGGTCTTTATAGTCTATCATATTTTATTATTAATTGACAAATCACATTAAAAGACCTGCTAAGAATATTATCTATGAACAAAGATCAAATGATTTTAAAATTATGTTGCAGGATCACGAGGCCTAAATGAAGATATATTACATTGCAAAAAGACTAAACAACCCCTAACACACACATTAAAAAAGAGAGAGAAAGTGACAATAAAAGTCCTTTATGCTATGCTTGGATACACATGGATTTGGATTTGAACTAAATTCATTATTTGAATAATTAAAAATGTATGGATTTGAATTTGACCTAAATCTAAATCTAAATTCTCCCTTAATCTTTTTATAATTTAAAATCCTTTTTAAACCCCTATTATTTCAAATCCTAACTCAAACTCTTTTATAATTTGACCCAAATGTATAAGGGCTTGATTGACCTATCAACGGTAATTGCACTGAACCATCAAAGTTAACAAAAACAAGTTGCCATTGTTGATCAGGATAGGATGGCCGATTTCTATCGAAATTGGACTAACGGTGATAACGGGGATCGGACGACTGACTTCCACCAGGACTAGACTGACGGCAATGATGGGGACCAGATGACTGACTTCCACCAGGACCGGACCGATGATGAAGACTGGGACTGCATGGCTGACTTTCACTGACACTAGACCGATTGCGATGACAGGGACCGAATGGCCCACTTCCACCGAGATCGGACTGATGATGATTGAGATGGCATGGTCGACTTCCACCAAAACTGAAGCGATTGTGACGACGGGGATCGAACGGCCAACTTTCATGGGGACTAGATTAATGGTGACTACGGGGACTGAATGGCTGACTTCTATGGGATTGGACCGATGATGACTAGGACCGGACAGCAGACTTCCACACAGTATTAGACTAATAGTGATAAAGGGCATCGGATGGCTGACTTCTACTAGGATCGAACCGATGGCTACTACTGGCACCGGGCAACCTTTTTCCACTTGGATTGAACTGACGACTACCACGAGCACTAGACAACCTTCTTCCATCGGGACCTGATTGACGGCTACAACGAGGACTAGATCGACGGTAATGATGGGGATTGGACGATGAATTTTCACAGAGATCAGATCGAAGGCAATGACGTCTACCGGATGATCGACTTTCGTTGTCTATTGTCACTGTCAATCCAACCCCGATGGAAGTTGACCGTTTAGTGCCCGCTGTCACTGTTAGTCCAGTCTCAGTAGAAATTGGCTATTCGGTGTCTGTTGGTTTGGTCTTGGTGGAAATTGGCTGTCCGCTGCCTGTCGGTTCATCCCTGGTGAAAGTTTGCTGTTTGGTGCCATTCATCACCGTCAATCTAGTCTCGTGGAAGTCAGCCGTCTGGTCCCTATCATTGCTGTCAATTTGATCTCGATATAAGTCAGTCGTCCAGTGCCTGGGGTCATTGTCGGTCCAGTCCCAGTGGAAGTTGGCCATCTGGTCTCCGTCATCACCATCAGTCCAATCTTGGTGGAAGTTAGAGGTCCCATCCTGATTGTCACTAGTGCCACAGTCCCAGTTGGTTTTGTTTGTTTGATGCTTTAGAAATTGGCCATTCAAATCATCAAGTTTGACAAATCTTTCAAGTTTCTTTTGCATTCAAATATATAATTTAAAATTTGAAATTTTACTTTAGATTCAAACAAAGAATTTTAAGATTGTAATTTAAAATTTTTTTTATTATCCAAACAAAAAATTTAGAATTTATGAATTTTAAATATGAGATTTCAAATATAAGATTTTAAATTCAAATTCCCAACTTAAATTCATCCATCCAAACATAACCTTAAAATATATAAACGATAAGTTAGTCCCTTAAAATGACATAACGTCACTGAAGTCCTTAGGGACTTTTCTATCATTAATGAATTTATAAAAATAACTAAATTGCCCTTGTTAAAAATAAAATAATCACAAGTTTTGTTTAAATAATCATAAGTTTCCTTCTTATATTCGTAACAATGCAATTGCAAATCACAATTCACTTGTCAAATTCCTGATTTGTCATTGTATTATTGTGAATATAAGAAAAAAAGTTATAATTATTTAAATAAAACTTGTGATCATTTTATTTTCAATATGAGTAATTTGGTCATTTATATAAATTTATTAATAATAGAAAAGTCTCTAGAGACTTAAAAAAAAGGCATTTCAAAGGATTATATTATCATTTATATAATTCAAAGAAATTTTATTATTATTTTCTCTTAAAAAAAAGGTCCACCCCAACAATTGTTGGCACTAGCTATCAAATTGTTAGAGAACCCCTACCACTAGTGAGGTCACTGGCCATTGGACCTCCATTAAATCATCATAGGTGGTCAAGGGGTTTGAACTTTAAACTGTTTGGCAACCTCAAAAATAATGACTACCAAGTCGCCAATATTATTTAATTATAATATGAAAGACAATAATATATTAACAATAAGTGAGATGTTCATTGAACAATTCATCGTTCCAAAAAAAAAGTTCCATTCCATTTGAATAAGCAACAATTTTGTAATTAACAAGTTGGAAAAATCATCATTTTGCTTGAAAGAAACAAGTATTGTGATTTGGTGAACAAATAGTCATTTGTAAAAAGAATATGTCCCTAATTCATTTTAATAAGCAACAATACTATAATTAACAAACCTAGAAAATAGCTATTTTATTTGAGAGAAAGAAATCTTGTGATCGGGTGAATAACTCATCACTCAGAAGAAAAAACTTTATCATCATTTCAGATAAAAGAAATCCCCGTTCCATTTCAAGAAGCAACAATTTCTTAATTAACAAGTCCAAAAAAATGGCCATTAAATATTTTTTTATTAGATGGCAACACTTGTTTCTCTCAAGAAAAATTGCTATTTTTTGGACTAGTTAATTATGGAATTAATGCCTATTAAAATGGAATGGAAACTTTTTTTCTTTAATGATGACTTATTCACCAAATCATAATATTTGTTTCTCTCAAGCAAAATGGTCATTTTTTTGGAATTTTTAATTAAAGAATTATTACTTGTTAAAATGGAACGGGTACTTTTTATCTTGAATGATGACTTATTCACCAGATCACTACATTTGTTTTTCTCAAGCAAAATGGTTCTAGATTTGTTAATTATGGAATTGTTGCTTATTAAAATGGAATTGGGATATTTTTTCCTCAAATAATAACTTGTTTATCAAATCACAATATTTGTTTCTCTCAAGCAATATAACTTGTTACATATATTATTTCTATATAATTTAATGATATAGCATCAGTGTCTTAGTGGTCATTAATTTTTCAGGTAATGAAGGGGTCTTCGGTTCAAATCCTTCATTGCAATGACTTTTGATTTAATGGTTGAATGAGTCATTGGCGATAAGGGGTCTTTGGTGCTGATGCCAGCAATTGTGGGGGTGGTCTTTTGTTTTTAAAATATATATATATATATATATATATGATTATTTTAACTCATAAATGACGATTAATGTGGCTAATATTTAAAGTCTCTCAATAAATGATGGTTATATAACTTTCATTTAAAATATAATTTTTAAGTGTCAATGCTATCAAGGAAAAGAATAAATGACAAGTAAATATTTTATCCATCATTTACAGCCACAATAAATGACTTGTAAAATATTTACCCATAATTTATTTTAACTTTAAATGATGGGTAAATGATTTAATCGTCATATAAAGTATAGTAAATTACACGCGTAAATCATTTACTTATCATCTAAAGTCAAAATAAATGATGGTTATTTAAACAACCATCATTTATTATATACTTGTTTAAATAAGGTGGTTGCTATTTATATCGATCCCCTGTAAAAAGAAACCAAAATAGCAATAGATGATCATTTCAACATTTACATATTTGAATATCAATAGAATTTATTGTATTAAATTGCAAACTTAATTGATGGAATGTTTATACTAATCTATCAAGTAAACAAATGTAATTTTATAAAGTAAACTACTTTCTAAAGTAAACTAGCTAGTAATGTAATATATTTCTTCTTTTATCCAACAATTAAAACCTAAATCCCAAGTAATTAGGAAAATGAGACAATAGTAATCATAAATATAGAATTCTCATTAATTAACAAAATGGGGACCCCAAGATTATAAATCTAAAGTCAAATCAAGTCTTCCAAGAGGCCAAACAAAGTTCACAAATACACGAAAGCAAGGGATTATTACATAAGTGAGTGCATTGGTGCAAAAATCTGAAAAAGAAAAATTCTGAAGAATTTTAAGGTGTGCGCTGTAGCTCATTGAATGTGCACCGTGGTGTGTTCGCCTCTATGACACACGTTGCAGATCATGATGCCATGCGCCACAGCACAAATGCAAGAATTTTGACAGTGAATTTTGTTGACAATTTGGCACCTTTAAGGCCAACTTCCGACGCGCCCCAAATCTCCATCTGATGTCCGAATGACATGGACTAGGAGTCTACAAAAAGCTCTTTCCGGACTCGAACTAATGGCATTGGTCTCAAGCTTAAATTCTTTTTTTTTAAAAAAAAAAATTGGACATCCTTTTTAAAACTCACACTATTACGACAAATTTTACAAATTTCAAGTGTCCTAACCAAAATCAAGCACCAAAGGTCACCAGCAATAATATGACCACAAACAATTCATCAAAACTAACTCATGCAATGCACCATAACATAAGAAATATTTTCAGATCAAATTTTCACTACTCAACCCCTTAGCTCAAAATCATAGGAAGGGAGAGTTTACCATAATTTTCATCAAAATTTCCCAAATCATTACTTAATATTCACTACCCTTACTTGCAATAATATTTTGGCCCTACCATCATAACACATAATAATCAAGTCCCTCCCTAGGGCCCAAAATACCATTACAATTTACATTTCACTTAATGCAAGTAAGTAACAAAAAGGGAAATCCTAGTTGGCAATCAAAATTTCCATACACATAAATACCTAAAATAAAGAGGCCTATTACAAATGGATCGTGATCCTAAGCTTCGAGTTGTTTTTCTCTGTCTCCATTTCTTGAGCTATTCCTTGAAATATTAAAAATAATAAGGTGAGTACAACTACTCAGTAACCAAGGTCCGACTAGCCCATATTAATGCATAACAATTAGTTTAAATGCAAATGATAGTAAATATTATTACTTTAGCCCATGAGAAACATTTGAAATAAGAATTCACAACTTAACTTACACAATGGCATTCACTTGGAAAAACAATGCTTTTAGCATCTTTCATATAAATAAAATTGCTCACACAATTTATTGACAAGCTGTAACACTCTTAAATTTACAAACTAATTTTTCGCAAATTATTAATTCAACAAATCATTTTTTTCATTGAACCCTTATCATACCCTTATCATAGTAGAAAAATTTCTACCATGATACATCCAAGACAATATACCACAGGTCTTAAAATATCTCAAAAAGCAATTAGAACCATGAGGGACAGACATGATCCTCATAGCATATTATTCAAATCAGGTCATAAATTAAAAGGGACAGACATAATCCTCTTGAACATATAAATGCATTTAATAAAAAGGATTAGAGTTTACATGCTCCACAAAGAAGATATGTCCTAAGTTGGCACAAGATACATTGTATAATCCAAAATAAGAGGTAACGTAAAAGATAGTGTCTCATACACCATAATTACACCTCTGGTGCTTTCTCAGCCGGACTCGCTCCTGTAAAAATATTAACCACGGGGAATGAGACTTAAAAGTTCCAGTAATCAAAAATTAATATGTAATAATGCACGCGGTTGTAACTAATCATGCGATTGCTAAGCGGGCACACAAAACATTTAACCGAACAATATTTTCAAACAAACCGAACAAGTATTTAATTTGCATGACTGCACCTTATATCCTCCTTTCGCCATGCTCGGACGCCAAATCACCCGGCCAAAGGTGAGTTGGACCAAGCGACACGCCACTCATTGGGTCCAATGAGGGCTTACCACGTGGTAATAATTAACCGAACAGAAATTCCCATTAACACCATACATTAAAATACCCTGACAAGTCATGCATCATTCAAATATCCAAACAGGAATATATCCGAACAATAATATCTCATTATGATAAACAAAAATAAATTTTTAACCCACTTGGCAATAATTTCAAACAAGTATATACAGTATTTATTTTCAATAAATTCATAATTTTTCCAAACAATAAAACAACACATAACCATTCACAAACACACCCATCACAACACATTAATAATGGTTACCTTGTGTCTTGAATAACAAGTTCTCCTTCACAACTCCTTTTTCACCACTATCTTTGTCAATATAATCTACATAATTATTTCACAATACTATATATTAATTTTACATTAAAATAAATAACTCTAATTTAAAGAGTTAAAAAGTCTTAGATCTATAATCCATATTAACAGTAATTTAAGATTTATGCCTCATTTAACTTCCCAAATTCTTTTCTAAAATTCTCGTACCCTAATAAACTATTTTTTTATCCTCAAATCACTTCTAGTATCACAATTTTATCCTTCTATATTCTAAAAATTCATCCAAAAATAAATTAAAAATTTTAGAATTATCCTGAAGCCTCAAATCACCTTTCTATAACCTCAAAAATACCTATTCATACTTAAATAAATATTTAATAATCATAGGTTTATCCTTACATCTCAGATTCCACATAAATTCAACTATATAGATCTAGATTTTAACTCAAAAATTCTTAAACATGAGTTTCAACCTCAAGAAAATATTCTATAATATTTATTATATTCCTAAGAGTTTTAACCTATATTTTTAATCCATCATATCATCAGATTAACTATTCTATAGAAAAATCCTAATCAAAATATTTACTCTATCCTACAAAATAATCATATCACTAGAAAGCTAATATTATTTAGAAAATAACTATAAAATTAATTTTGTAATTAAATAAATTTTTAAATGCTAATCTAAACAGGAAAGTTAGAACATACCTGAAGAAAAAGAAAATAATCCTCCCTTGCGAGAAAACGTCGAGCAACGTGAGAGGAAGAGAGAAAAATAATATAAAAATGAGATTGTGAGTCCCAAAATTATATTAGAAAAAAACTATAAGTCTGAATTTAATTATTCAAACCTTTGGGCCATAAGTTGCAATTTCCTCTAAATTGCATCTTAGCCTCTCATGCTTCCTAATGCACACACCCCCTCCTTTTTATACATGAAGGCACCTCTTCTCTTCCCTCATCTAACCAATGTGGGACTTAGAAACAACAACCTTCCACCCCTTTTTTTTTGTTCCTTCTACCTTCTCTTTTTTTTTAACACACACATAAAAAAATTATTTATGTATTATATCTTAACTAAATATTGCTTATGTAGTTTTAAATTTAAATTTTTAAATTCATAATTAAATACCTAACCATAATATTATTTCTAAATAATCTCAAATAATATAAATTCCTATTATTATCATTTTTTTCCTCAAAACCTAAATTCCACAATTTCTTTATTATATAAAAAATCAGGATGTTACACAAGCCTAATGGCAAAAATTATTACTCAACTCAATATATCCACATTATGAACTCAATATAGACAACAAGTGCATTTTCTCACTATATGCATGATCATACCTCCCTTATATTCTCCTTATTCCTCTGACACAAAATCGTGGGTTATAACTCAATGAGATAGTCTATGTTTCTTGACTTCCCTAGCCTAAACACTCGTGAGGGGATTTCCCAGCCAAGGTGTACCCATCTCACTTATGGATCACAGTTTTTTCCATTTCTCTCACCATAGGGTGTCATACACCCTAGACTAGCTTCCTCATTGAACTGGTGGATAGCTAACTAGGTTCAAGTCCCTCGTTGAACCAGTAGGATGGTCCCTCATTAAACAAGTGGGTGATATAGATAAAATCAATTTAGGCAATCCATTACATGGATGGGGCCTTACTACATGGATTTATCATCTGCTCCGCTTTCTAGGCGAACTCCTGCCTCTCTAGATCATGCAATGGACATTCATGCAATAATTTACACATATACAATTCATAGAACTTTACCTTATCACCTTTCATTGAACTTCATCATTACACATTTCATGAAACTTTAAAACCAAACTAATCGTTTAACTCCCAATTCACAATCATTGTACCTCACACTTATAAAATCATTGAATTTCCCTATTTTCATTGTGCCTCACTTTAAAATCATTGAATTTCCCTATTTTCAAACATCATTGAACTCCTTCTAAACAAAGATTCATTTTTCTTCTCAATTTATAGAAATCATTGCACTCCAATGATCATTAATATGAAAGTCTACTACTATTATTCTCAAGAGAAATTTTGCATCATAAGGCATAAAACTCACAAATTTGATCTAGTGGATTTCTTCATGAATTAAGCCACATTTGCATTTCTTTTATTTTATACATTCTAATGATAACTCATAAATCAATAAACTAATGGTCACACACAAGCATAAGATCGAATTCCTCCGGTTACCTCAAACCTTTGAGAGGTTAAAGGTTTCACCCCTCAACTATTCGCTCCCGAAGCTTCTAAGAAGCTTGAATTGTACCAATAGTAATTACACTACAAGCATTTACCATGCAAAATATTAATCTATATTTTAAGCTATTTTTCACTAGCATTTCATCATTTCTTAATTCTCAAGATTTATTCTAAACTCATGTAGAAGTACCTATAAGATTTCTTAGCTTCCTATAACTCTTATTTATGACATTGAGCTCTTAAATGGGCATTAATGAAGCCACAGTATTTCCAACCATCAAATTTATAAAAATTTCAGACACTTAAAGTCCTCTAACCATCAATCATCATAAAACTATAAATATCAAGTTTACCTAGCTCAATCTACCTCCATTAACTTTATTTAAGTCAATGGGTTCGGGCCCATAATTTTTAGGGATCGAAAATCACCATTAGGAATCAAACCCTAACATCTACCATCAAGAAAATGGAAAAAGAGAGGAAGATTTAAGTAAGGAAGTTTACCTTAGGTGTTTATAAGCTCTAAATTACTCTCAATAGTCAATTTCTTCAAGCCCTAACTCAGCTTTTTCGCCACTCTCTCGTTCTCTTGTTTCCCCTTCTTTTTTCACTTTAAATTTGTGACTTAATACTACAAAATTTTAGCCATGCGCCACGGTGGACACACAATGCTTCGTGGCGCATGGCACAGAGAGCTTCTTCCAGGCGTGTTGTACGCTGTGACGGACTAACCCCACGCCATGGCGTGTGGGACAGAATCACTCCCTTCAGAAATTCTTCCTCTTCTATCCCTGGGTGACCCGATTCTCCTTTAGACCCACGTTTGGTACTGAAATCAAGATCAAACACACCCATTAGGCCTTTCTAGCCACACACCTCAAAGATTCACTTTACTAATCTATTTAAGCTTAATTAATCTAGATTTAAAATTAAGGATGTTACAATTAAAACTATAAACATCTTAACTACTTTTAGGTAGTTTTATTGATCTTCTTTGTGAGAGGTCCACATTTAAAAAATATATAGATACCTGACACTACTGTCGAACAGCACCAAAATTAATAAAAACTAGATTTTGCAGTAAAGTGCAACCTAGGTCGTCTCCCTAAGAGTCAATAGAGTAACTATTTAAATTATGATTATGAAAAGGTAAATAATGGGGGGGTTTTTTTTATGATGAAATTAAAAACTAAATTATAAATAAATAAATAGAGGAAATTCAATTAAGAAAATTACCGACAACAAGCAGCGCAATCAATCACAACCCAATCACCTAAATTTAACCTTCCTCGTCTACAAAATAAATTAATTTTATTCAACTTTATTATTCTGGTTTCATTATAATATTTCTCAAATTATCATTCAAGAATTAAACAAGAAGTTAAGTTATAGATTAATTGAAATCTCCTTTAACCCACAACCTAACAATTGTTTTATAGCCACACCAAAAACAAAGCATGGATAATCACCCAAGCCAAGCCAAATTACTCTTACAATGCTATATCAATCGATTATAGCAATTAAAACCTCAGATAAAATTTATAACTCAAAAATTATGCAATAAAGCTACTCTAATCAGTAATAGTAATTAAAGCATAAAATTTAGAGGTAGAGAGAAGAAGAGAAAATTGGAATAAAGCTAAAATAAAATCTTTCCTGAATATTAAAGACTCTGATTAAAATTTAGGATCATGGTTTGTGATTGATCACACCAAAAAAAAATTAGCTCTCCATAGAATTAAAAATCAAACAACATGAAATGAAAAATTGAGAAGCCATCACCCAAGAAATTGGAAGAAGGAAAGACGAATGGCGATCGCTGCTCTGTTTCCCTTCTTTCCTTTTTTTTTTCCCAGATCGTGCTTCCTCTCCGTCCCCCATCTATTCATATATATATATATATATATGAAAAGTGGACCCTAATTAAAAATTACACTAAATAATCCAAAATAAATTCAAATAAAATTTTAAAGATTTGATTCTTGATTTGATCTCCAAGCATGCCCATATTCTTCTTATCCAAAATATTCTTCATCAATATCTTTCAAATTGAATCTAGAAAATCTGCACAAATAAAATAAAATTAAATAGCACCTGTGCAAAAATATTAAAGATATTATTTATATTTTAAAATCAAAGATTTAGTTAGTTAAAATTCCAAAACTGAATATTAGCTAATAAAATCAAATAATATCTAATTAAACTCAATTAGCCTTAAATAAATAATTAAAAGTCTAAATTAAAAGAATAAAAATATATAAAATTATCATTTATCAATTCCCCCACACTTAGACTTTTGCACTCCTGGGCAAAACTTAAATCTCAAATTTCAAGAAAAGAACTGTGGAAGCAACAAAGAATAAGAAATAATTATAGCTCTTCAACATTTTAACACTTTAATCAATATCTCTTATATTGAGAATAACAAGTATCATGGCAATTTCATTTGGTAAGAATAAATTAAGCAATAGCCCCTCACAAAGGTCAAGTGTTTAACTCTCAACTCTCAAATGTATATAGGTAAGTGTTTCACTCAAGTTCCCCTATTAAAACCTCACTACCATAGGCTTGTTTATCATCTAGGTCTCCACTATTTATGTCATATGCAATGTAAGAATCAATAGGACTTTAGTTTAGGTTGTAATGGGGCTTAGGTAAAGGTATGATATAGGAAAATGAAGGTTAATAAACTTTAGGATAATGAAAAGTATATTTGAAACGAAATATATAGAATGAAAGAAACAAAATAAATTGATTTGGGTTTATTTTTCTCTCTTTATTTTGTTTTCCTTTCCTTTGCTTCATGCACCTTTTTTTTTTTTGTTGTGTTATGACTTTTATGCTCTTTCTTTTCTTTTCTTTTCTTTTCTTCCTTTCTTTCTTTGCTTTTTTTTTTCTCTCGTTTTTTTTTTTCAAAATAACCCAAATCTCTCTTCAAGCATATTCTTTCATTCCAACAAATATTATAATACACTTTTCATCACCTAAAGTGGGGTGAGAAGAATGAAAGGAAAATATTTTTATAGGTTATGTTTTCAATTGGCTAAAATTTTAAAGAAAAGGTTTAGGCTCAAAGGGGCTAACAAGGGATAAATTACATGGGATGGCTATTTGGCTAAGTAGGCTAAAAGAATGCCTAAATCATCTTCATGCAAAGCATATGCAATTATAGTCTCAACTAAGAATCAAGACAAGTTCTAGAGTGAGAGTAGTGATAGCAGAATACACACAAAAAGAGAATAATATTAGGCTCAAATCTTTACAAGCTAAAGGCTATCACATTAATTCATTGAAACCAAACTCATGCCACTTAACTTAAATTCTAAACATAAGATCAATTACTTATCATGCTCAAATGCATTCAAACTAAAATTGTCTTAAATTTGCAACTTCGCACAAATTATTTTTTTTTTATTTTTTTATTTTGAAAACAAGAACACAAAAATAAAAAAAATGAAAACAAGAAAAAAAATTAGAAACAGCAAAAAACCTCCCCCCACACTTAAAATCTACAATGTCCTCAATGTAGAACATAGTTCGAAAGATGTATAGGAAAATGTAAATTAAAAGTGAAGAGAAATGATACAACCTGATCGATTAAGTATTATCTTGGAGGGAAGACTCCTCCACAATGTGTGTCTCAAATCCATCATAAAAATGCTTTAACCGATGCCCGTTAACTTTAAACTTTGCTCCAGTAGATTCTGCCATAATCTCTACTCCACCATAAGAAAACACTTTAGTAACTATAAAAGGACCTTCCCATCTAGAACGAAGTTTTCCTGGCATAAGTTTCAATCTGGCATTATAGAGTAACACTTTTTGTCCCACCTTGAACTCTTTTCTAACTATCAGCTTATCATGTATTAACTTGGTCTTTTCCTTGTAGATTCTTGAATTTTCATATGCTTCCAAGCGAAATTCTTCAAGCTCTTGCAATTGATATTTTCTTTGGGCTCCTGCTTTAGTTAAATCCATATTGCACTGCTTTACTGCCCAATAAGCTTTATGCTCAATCTCCACAGGTAAGTGACAAGCTTTCCCAAAAACAAGCCGATAAGGAGACATTCCGATTGGAGTCTTGTAGGCAGTTCTGTATGCCCACAATGCATCATCAAGTCTCTTACTCCAGTCTTTCCTATTAGGTTGCACTGTTTTTTCAAGAATCTGCTTTATCTCTCGATTCGAGACTTCAGCTTGCCCATTAGTTTGGGGGTGATAAGGGGTAGCCATCTTATGCACGACCCCATACTTACCCAATAAACTCTGCATGCTCCGATTACGAAAATGGGTGCCTTGGTCACTGATAATGGCCTTTGGAATACCAAACCTGCAAAAGATATGTGATCTAACAAAATCTACAACAGCAATAGAGTCATCAGTTCTGGTGGCTTTAGCTTCCACCCACTTAGAAACATAATCCACAGCTAGTAAAATGTAAGCAAATCCAAATGAAACAGGAAAAGGTCCCATGAAATCAATACCCCATACATCAAATATTTCACAGAAAAGTAAAGGTTGTTGAGGCATCTCATTTCTACGGGAGATATTTCCTGTATGCTGACATCTAGCACAATGTTTACAAAATGTATATGCATCACGAAATAGAGTAGGCCAGTACAATCCAGAATCAAGAACCTTTCTAGCAGTGCGTTGTGGACCAAAGTGTCCTCCACAAGCAAGTGTGTGACAAAAATGCAATATGGATTCAAACTCAATGTCAGGAATACATCTCCTAATAATCTGGTCACTACATATGCGCCAAAGGTATGGATCATCCCATATGTAATATCTAGCTTCCCTCTTGAACTTATCTAATTGATGTTTCTTTAAATGCACAGGCAATGCAGAGGCAGCTAAGTAATTAACTAAGTCAGCATACCAAGGAGTAACATCATGCATAGCATATAAGCATTCATCAGGAAAATTATCATCAATAGGAATAGAAGGAACCATAGGAGATTCAATGCGACTCAAATGGTCTGCGACAAAATTCTCAGCTCCACTCTTATCCTTTATCTCTAAGTTAAACTCCTGTAGCAAGAGCATCCATCTGACTAATCGTGGCTTTGCATTTGGCTTCCTTAAGAGATACTTTAATGCTGCATGATCAGAAAACACAACAACTTTTGCATTCAAAAGATATGATCTAAACTTATCTAATGCAAAAACAATAGCTAAAAGCTCCTTTTCAGTGGTAGTATAATTGGCTTGGGCTGCATCTAAAGTTCTGGAAGCATAAGCTATGACATGTGATTTCTTATCAACTTTTTGTGAAAGTACTGCGCCAAGAGCATAATTAGAAGCATCACATAATAATTCAAAAGGTAAATCCCAATTTGGCGGTTGAATGATTGGTGGAGTGGTCAATCTCTTCTTTAACTCATCAAATGCTTGCTCACAAGCTTTATCAAATTTGAAATCCACATCTTTCTGCAGCAATCTTGAGAGTGGTAAGGCTATCTTGCTAAAATCCTGTATAAACCTCCTGTAAAATCCTGCATGTCCAAGGAAAGAACGGACCTCTCTAACACTAGTAGGATAAGGTAAAGAAGTAATCACATCTACCTTAGCCTTATCAACTTCTATCCCCCTCTCAGAAACAACATGACCCAATACAATACCTTGTCTAACCATGAAATGACACTTTTCAAAGTTTAATACAAGATTTTTCTCAATACATCGCTCAAGTACTTTATCTAAATTTACTAGACACTCATCAAATGAATCTCCATATACAGTAAAATCATCCATAAAAACCTCTATGCAATAGTCTAGCAAATCTGCAAAAATACTCATCATGCATCTCTGGAATGTGGCTGGGGCATTGCATAATCCAAATGGCATCCTCCTATAAGCAAATGTGCCAAATGGACATGTGAATGTTGTCTTCTCTTGGTCCTCTGGAGCTATGCAAATCTGAAAATAACCTGAAAAACCATCTAGAAAACAGTAGTGAGATTTGCCTGCTAATTTCTCTAGCATTTGATCAATAAAAGGTAAAGGGAAGTGATCCTTCCTGGTTGCATCATTTAGCTTCCTGTAGTCGATGCACATCCTCCAGCTATTTTGCACTCTCATAGGAATCAACTCGTTCTTTTCATTCTTTACAACTGTGATCCCGCTCTTCTTTGGCACTACCTGTACTGGACTCACCCACTGGCTATCAGAAATAGGGTAAATGATACCTGCAGAAAGAAGTTTTGTTACCTCCTTTTTGACCACATCAATGATAAGTGGGTTAAGCCTCCTTTGAGGTTGCCTACATGGCTTTGCACCGTCTTCCATTAAGATCCTATGCATGCATATATCTGGACTGATGCCTGGAATGTCAGCTAGTGTCCATCCTATAGCTTTCTTGTGCTTTCTCAGTACCTCTAACAATTTTACCTCTTGGCAAGGATCAGAATCCTTTGCTATAATAATCGGTAATTTCTTACCTTCATCTAAGAATGCATATTTCAAATGTTCTGGTAGATCTTTCAATTCAAGTATAGGTGGCTGCTGAATAGAGGGAACTAGCTTATCGATAGTTAGCTCATCAACTCCACAAACCTGCATTCCATCAAAAGAAGCAGCAGTATCTTGTTCTAGAATACTAGAATTATCATTATTAATAGAATTACATGACATAGAGTTGATAGCAAAGTCTATAGTTCTTTCAGAGTCAGAAGCAATCATATCAGAGTCACTAGAAGTTTCAATGCCAATATCATGCATGGATTTGAATAACTCAACAATATCATCAGAACCAGAACAGTCAGAAGAATCTTCATAAATAATAGAGTCAGAACAATGTGTATTGCTATCTAAATCAACAATCTCAAGAGAACTAGAAACCATCTCATTGTAAAGCTCATCATATGTATCATCAATTAACATATCAAGCATGCTCACATTAATAACAGAATGATCCTCTATAGGATGTTTCATAGCCTCTAAAAGATTAAATTGAACAACACGTCCTGCAAATTCCATGGAAAGAGTACTATCTTTAACATTAATGATAGTATTAGCTGTCTTAAGAAATGGCCTACCCAAAATCAGTGGTGGTGGCCCATGACTATCATTTTTACCCATATCCAAAATATAAAAATCAGCAGGAAAGACTAAATCTTTTACCTTAACTAGAATGTCTTCAAGCATACCACTAGGATAGGCAAGTCTCCTGTCTGCTAATTGGACAATAATCCCGGCTGGCTTCATCTCACAACCCTGCAAAGAAGAAAATAGAGACTTGGGCATAACATTTATCGCTGCACCAAGATCAATCAAAGCGTTAGAAAATTCTAAATTTCCTATAGTACAGGGTATAGTGAAACTCCCTGGATCTTTGCATTTTAAGGGCATAGGGGGTTGGCACTGCATTCCTTCATGAAATAAAGCTGATACACTTCTTCCTAGATTGACCTTCTCGTTAGCTTTGAATCTTCTCTTGTTCGTGCATAGGTCTTTCAAGAACTTTGCATATTTAGGAATTTGCTTTACTGCCTCCAAAAGGGGAATATTGACTTCAACCTTCTTGAAAACATCAAGCACTTCTTTCTCCAATTCAGCTTCCTTTAACTTCTTGCTTTGAGTCTCCCTATTTGGAAATGGAAGGATCTTCCTTGGTTCCTTTTCTTCATTAGCCTCCTCAAGTGTGACTTGTGTTGCTGCAGCCGACTTATTCTTGATAGATGTTGTGGAGGGCTCTGGAAGCTCCTTTCCACTTCTAAGAGTGATAGCACTAACATTACTACAATTAGGATTTACAACTGTTTGAGAAGGCAACTTTCCAGAACCTTGACTCTTCAATTCATTAACGGAGGTGGACAACTGCCCAATTTGATTCTCCAATTTTTGGATTACTGTCTCAGTGCGTTGTTGAAATTGAATGTTATTAGTTGCCATTTGCTTCATTAACTCTTCTAGACTTGGTCCATCATTTTTAGACCCTGAAATAGGAGTAGATTGCCTCATTGGTTGCATAGGCTGTGAATTTTGACCTGTAGCATTATATTGTTGTTGTTGGCTTCCTCCATATCTGAAATTAGGGTGATCTCTCCACCCTGGATTATAAGTGTTAGAGAAAGGATCATATTTTTGGCCCTGTTGCATAGATCTAGTTGGAAAAATCCCAGCACAATTCTCAACTCTATCATCCAACTGTGGGCATTGATCAGTAGTGTGTGTGGCTAAAAAACAGATGCCACATAGAGGCCCAACTAAGGCAGAAGATGTGGTAGCTTGCTGAGGATTATAAAATTGAGGTTGTGCACACGTCTGTGAGGGATACGCCTGTGGAAAAGTTGGCACTGCTGGTGAATTCATTAATTTTTGTTGTGTTAAGGCAATGTGCCGAACCATGCTAGAGAGCTCCTCCATCTTGTTCTCAAATTTAGGATCATATTGTGGTGTTGGAATCTCATTCACCCCCTTAACTGCTTGGTTAGCTCGTGTCCCAAATTGTTGAGAATTTTGTGCCATCTTAGAAATGAGATTCATGGCATCAGTTGGAGTAAGTTCTACCAAAGCACCACCAGCTGCGGCATCAACAAACCACCTATCTGTTGGTAAGAGACCTTCATAAAAATGTTGAACCAGCTGCTGATCAGGTATTTGATGGTGAGGGCAGCTGGCACATAATTTCTTAAATCTCTCCCAATATTCATGAAATGTCTCCCCAGTCATCTGACGAATCCCACAAATATCCTTTTTAATTGCAGCTGTGCGAGAGGCAGGGAAGAATTTTTCTAAGAATAACTGTGTCATTTGATCCCAAGATGTAATGGCACCTGGTTGCAAGTAATACAACCAATCTTTTGCCACTCCATCCAATGAAAAAGGAAAAGCCCTCAATTTGATTTGCTCTTCTGAAACTCCTTGAGGCTTCATGGTGGAGCACACAATATGAAATTCCTTCAAGTGCCTATTCGGGTCCTCTCCTGTAAGACCATGAAATTTAGGTAGCAAATGTACTAAACCAGATTTCAATTCAAAACTAGCATTTGCATCTAAATTAGGATATTGAATGCATAAATTTTGATAGTGTGCATTAGGAGCAGCCAATTCTTTAATTGTTCTATTACCATTATTATTTTCAGCCATATTTTCCAACTTAACTGTAGAGTCTAAGTCAGATTTAGAATCACTAATAATGCTATCAATCAATTCAGACAAAATTTCAGAGATCACACTATCCCTAATTTTACGGTGCTTTTGATTTTTACGGTTAGTACGACAAGTTCTCTCAATCTCAGAGTTCAAATCAATTAATTTATCTTGTAAAGATCTTGTCATGCACTAATAAACTGGAAAAACAATGAAAAACACCTAAAACAAGTAAAGACAAAAAATAATAATAAATCTTGAAAAAAATAAAAAATACTAGAGAAAAAAAATAAAAAAAATAAAAATAATGAGAAAGAAGAAAAAAAAAACTAATAACCAAACTCAAAAAGTTAACACCTTTGACTCCCCGGCAACGGCGCCAAAATTTTGACACTACTGTCGAACAGCACCAAAATTAATAAAAACTAGATTTTGCAGTAAAGTGCAACCTAGGTCGTCTCCCTAAGAGTCAATAGAGTAACTATTTAAATTATGATTATGAAAAGGTAAATAATGGGGGGGTTTTTTTATGATGAAATTAAAAACTAAATTATAAATAAATAAATAGAGGAAATTCAATTAAGAAAATTACCGACAACAAGCAGCGCAATCAATCACAACCCAATCACCTAAATTTAACCTTCCTCGTCTACAAAATAAATTAATTTTATTCAACTTTATTATTCTGGTTTCATTATAATATTTCTCAAATTATCATTCAAGAATTAAACAAGAAGTTAAGTTATAGATTAATTGAAATCTCCTTTAACCCACAACCTAACAATTGTTTTATAGCCACACCAAAAACAAAGCATGGATAATCACCCAAGCCAAGCCAAATTACTCTTACAATGCTATATCAATCGATTATAGCAATTAAAACCTCAGATAAAATTTATAACTCAAAAATTATGCAATAAAGCTACTCTAATCAGTAATAGTAATTAAAGCATAAAATTTAGAGGTAGAGAGAAGAAGAGAAAATTGGAATAAAGCTAAAATAAAATCTTTCCTGAATATTAAAGACTCTGATTAAAATTTAGGATCATGGTTTGTGATTGATCACACCAAAAAAAAATTAGCTCTCCATAGAATTAAAAATCAAACAACATGAAATGAAAAATTGAGAAGCCATCACCCAAGAAATTGGAAGAAGGAAAGACGAATGGCGATCGCTGCTCTGTTTCCCTTCTTTCCTTTTTTTTTCCCAGATCGTGCTTCCTCTCCGTCCCCCATCTATTCATATATATATATATATATGAAAAGTGGACCCTAATTAAAAATTACACTAAATAATCCAAAATAAATTCAAATAAAATTTTAAAGATTTGATTCTTGATTTGATCTCCAAGCATGCCCATATTCTTCTTATCCAAAATATTCTTCATCAATATCTTTCAAATTGAATCTAGAAAATCTGCACAAATAAAATAAAATTAAATAGCACCTGTGCAAAAATATTAAAGATATTATTTATATTTTAAAATCAAAGATTTAGTTAGTTAAAATTCCAAAACTGAATATTAGCTAATAAAATCAAATAATATCTAATTAAACTCAATTAGCCTTAAATAAATAATTAAAAGTCTAAATTAAAAGAATAAAAATATATAAAATTATCATTTATCAATACCATTCTTCAATTACCTCATTTATTTTTGCATTCCCAAATTCTTTAACGTGAGAATCGTCATAGTACTGTAATATATAAATGATTAATTATAAATTAATTTTAATACATTAATTTTTTTAAAAAAATTGAAAAGTGAATATTGTTGACATATCATCTTGAGAATTATGCTCTCATTATGGATAATGATGTCCTTCATGAACCTCATAATGTAGAAGCCACAATCCAAGTTATTTTTCATTTGTCTTGGGCATTATAAATTAAAGAATCAATGAATAAGGATTAATGCATGATATTTCAATTCAATAAACGATTACAATTACTTTATTATATTCCAAGTATAAGCTGAAACAAAATTTATAAAAGACTTTGGAATTGATTGTTTTGTATTTGTGCATTATAACACAATCACTCTGATAAAATAGGAAAAAATACGTCAGCATGGAACTTAAAGAAACAAATAAATATGTGAAATACTTTATGCACTTATGTATTAATTAACTATAATAATATTTGTCGATTTCCTAGTTTCCCTCCAAGAGAATCGAGATAATATATCTTTGGAGTTTTGTCAGATGGTTCGGTAGTGATTAACATCTAATGGTCCCTAATAGTATTAACAAGTGTTATAAAATTATAACTAATTGGTAAAATTAAAAATAAAAATTATTAAGATAAGTGAGAAATATGTTACCCTTGACAGTATGGTATCATGGATAATATTTCCTTTCAAGCCCTTTCTTTGAAATTTTTACTTGATGCCTTTGCTTGTTCTAAAATCTTATCTTTTTTAATTAAGGCATGTGCACCAACCTCATGAAGACTAACGAAGACAAACTTCATTTATAGATCGAAAGGGATAACAAATTTTTCATACAAGCACATACTATAAATATTTCAAATGGATTAGATCATATTTAAAATACTAACTATTCATATATGAAAAAATCACCGTATGTAAAAGCTGAGAATAATAAAGCTGGTCATATCATGTTAAAGCATTTCATCAATAATATTAAGTGAAAGCATATCATATTGGTGTTCGCCATATATACCAACCTCAAACGAGATTTGCAAGACCAGGGTATTAGACTTATGAATCATTATATATGCCTAAAATAAATTATAATATTGGCTTAGCAATTAAGGCTCTTGCTCAGGAGCAACTTTATGGGAGACTACTTTTTTTAAGGAGAACTTAGATTGGGGTATCATCTTTTTCTTGGACTATGTATCTTTATTAGTTTTTTTAGACTTGACATCCTAACTTGACTAGCTTGCCATCTAGCAAAACTATTTGTCACCTCTCAAACAATCCTTTCCTCCTTGATGGGAATAGGTAGTAGATAGTTCAAATCTTTTGGTGTAACCTCTTAGAGGTTAAACCACAATTGACTTCAAATCATGCCACTCTAGGGTTTAACCTTCAAAGAATTACCAAATTATAATGTTTTATAAAAGAAATTCTTAAAATTCTTTCAAAGGAATCCCAATTTCAACAATTCAAATCTCAAACATTATCTAATAAGTTCATATCAGAGTTTTGAAAGTAAAGTAGAAGTTGAAAAATCAATCGGGACCCAAAATAATGAGTTTTAAAACTCAAAAATAGATTTTTATGCAGAAAGTGTCACATGCGTTGCAGCTTACGGCATGTGCGCCGTGGTGTGAGGCACCGTGTGTTGTGACACATTGCACGAAATTTAACAGTATCAATGCTTTCATTTGACAGCACATGGAGCGGACTTCTGACGTGTCCCAAATCCCCTTCCGATATTTGATTGAGGTGATTTCAGTGTCTATACGGAGCTTTCTCCTGGCTCTAACTAATGGCACCAGTTTCACACTCAAACTCATTTTCTATAAAAAGTTAGACACTAAAACATATTTTGATCACTTTTTCACAAAATTTCACAAATGGGGTGTCCCAACTCAATGACACATGCCAATAGCTCACACCAACCATCCGACCATACTCAATGGACTCCTGCAGACACATGCAATGCACCACACATAATTAAAGACACTTATCTTATAAAATCGTCACTTAATCCCAATTTTCATAAAACACAAAAGGGGAGGAAATGTTGTTCAAAATCAATAATTTCTTTTCAAATTTCTCAAAATACATATGTTTATACTTACACAAGTATTTTGGCCCTATCCATGGGTTTACAATCAAAAACTCACTAACTTAGGGCATAAAATACACTAGTTATACACAAAATCATGTAAGTAGTGCATAGAGCATGTCAATTAATCCTAATTGGTAATTACATTAACAAATATACATGAAAGTAATAAAAATGAGGCATATAGAGGATTACTCCACAATTCTAGGCCTTTGTATGTTTTTTCCGACTCAAATCTAATGAGCTAGGTCTTGAAAATATTGAGAATTAAGGGGTGAGTATAGTTACTTAGTAATCAAGTTTTACTTAACCCATACAGTTGTATATCAATCGTAAATAGATACAATTAGGCAAATAAGCATAAATAACACATAACACTCAACTACAGTTTACAAAACTAACAAGCATGTGACCAAGCTTGCCACAAAACACTTCATTATGTTATTTAGCAAAAATATAACACACGGTCGCAAAGGTAACAATCATGCACCCTCACACATGTCGGACCACAAAACTAACAACCATGTAACTGGACTTATATGCATGATCATATGCCAACCTTATATCCTCCTGTTACCTCTGACATGAAATCAATGGCTATGTCCTTTACGGACTAACCCAGCCTTCTACTTGTAAGGAACTACTGGGCCAGGATGAACTCACTCAATTATATAATCCAATTTCCCTTAATATTAACAACCATGTAGTGTCATACACCTAATCTAGCCTCCTCATGAACCGGTGAAAACTAGTTAGGTTTGATTCCCTTATAGAATACGTGAGATAGTCCCGAATTAACTATGGGATAAGGGCTACCTCCTAATTTCAATGGTCGGTGCCAAGGCTAGTTCTCGATTTCAATCGTCATTGCCAATACCACATGGATTTCAACCGATCTACTTTTCTCCCTAGGTGAACTCTTGCCGATAATCATGCTATGCACATTTCTCACATAATATGCATTTTAACAATCAATTCATAATACATGAATTCACATAACTCAATATTCCACAATTCAACACATAATATATCACAATTCTCCACCCATAGTAATAAATCATAATCAATTTCATAAAACATTAAGGGTGGCAAAATCAAGGTTTTCTTTCCAAAAACCATTTCACAAATCAAACAATTTGCCAATATGCATCATTAATTTAACTCACATTTATATTTCACAAACACAATTAACATTCAACTATAAAGATTAAGTTTTCCCAGTTACCTCAAAACCTTTGAGAGGTTAAAGGTTTACCCCTCACTATACTAACTTCTCAAAGCTTCAATAAGCTTGAATGGTGTTAAAAATGAACCTCACTATATCCATGCCACAAAAATTTCATCATTGTATAACTCTTGAAGATTTATCAACATATAACTTCACATGCTCCATTTTATCAACTCATAGTGATTGCCCATTCAAAGCCAATGGGCTCATTAAATTTCATTAATGTACATTATCACTAATAATACCTCAAATCATCATTAATGCACATTAACCTCTCCCAACTACCATATTTATGTTAATTTTTGGATAATAAATGCTTCTATGGACCAACTATTTATAAAATCATCAATATGGTGTTTCAATATATTAAACAACTCTCATTATACTTATTTTAACCAATGGAATTGGACCCATACTCCTGTGAACTGAAAATCTATCTCTCAACACAAACCCTACCATAAATCATCATAAATGAGGGAGAGGGGAAGAATAAGGCACCATAAACTTACCTTGGATGTTTGGGAGCTTCAAAATGCCAACAATGGAAGCCAATGCCGTGCCCTAGCAGAGCCTAAGTTGAGATCTTCGCTTTCCTCTCCCCTCTGCTTCTGTTTTTTGTATACAGAACATAACTGATATATTAGAATTTTAGTCATGCACTGCGGCACATGCTGCTCTCCACCATGGCACATGGCATAGAGGAACCCATTATTCTAAATTGTCCCTGTGCGCCACGGTGAACTATCTATGTGCTGCGGCATATGACACAGAGGACAATTCTTTCCTTTTTCTTCCTCTTTTCTTACCCAGGTGGCCCGCCATTGATCCAAACCTACTTTTAGGGTTGAAATTACAACAATTATACCACGTTAAGCCCCTCTAGCAACACACCTCATTAACTCACTAATTACCCTCATTAGGTTAATAAACCAATGTTAAATTTTCTTGGATGTTACATTTGGCACATCAATAGTAACCTATACATAGGATGTAGGAAGTGGCATATTATGTAGCATGTCTCTCGGTAAATTTAACACCCGACCGATAGCAATGCATGATGATTTAGGCTATTTGCTAACAATTTGCATATGTTCTCACCCTATATTAATAAGTAATATACTATATTAAAGTCATGCAAATAGAAATAGTAAGAAATAAGAAAAATAAATTAATAATATTTTACTTTAGGGATATTTTTAATAAGCTACATTACATTATAACTACCTTTCTGTCACACCTCAATACTAAGGGTTTGACCGACACGAAATATAAGATAGACTCACATTCCATAAGCTTTAATTAATTAAAAAATAATTTAAAATAATGATATAATTTATATCTAAATTTAAAATTCATGAAGTTTTAATCATTATGTAGAAATTTTGACAAAGTGCCCCCTATAAGACCACCCAAAATTTCTATAATGACAAAACTTGTCAGCCAAACTAGAAAGGAGCTTAGCTCCATACCAATAGATTTCACAACAGTAAAATAAGATTAGGACCTAACTACAATATATGTGAAATGCTAAGTTAACGTCTCATTATAAAAAAAAAATTATTTACATCAAAAGTAACTAACGTATGCTTCCACGGTCCCAAAACAATTGTTTCCTTTAGTGATCAGTAGGAAATGCAAAGTCATTTTCTATATTTGAGACCAAAATAAATTTTTTAGTGAATAGTGTCCCAATTTACAGTTATAGAAAAATAATGGAAAGCAAATCACTGAGTTAATTATAAATTTTACTAAAATAATATATTAAAATTAATATAAACCATGAATATATAAATACAAATGAAATTATTAAATTTCTACACATACTTAAACCTCTTGGGATATATATATATATATATATATTGCTCAATATAAAACCCACATATAATAAAAATAGCAATTTACTTTTTGAGATCAAATTTAAAGAAAATAGTTTCAAAATTCTTTCTTTAGCAGGACTTAATCAAAACGATTAATAGACATGGATACATAGTTCATGAGGGTAAGTAACATATTCAGCATGACAAGAAGCCATGAAAATAGGCGCAAGCAGATAGCTCACGAATAACATGTGTGGATTATATCCACGAAAATATATCCTCCATTTCATGTGTATTGGCCGGCACATAGACTAACACTTTCAATTCACTCTGCTAGCTGGGTGTGTCATGACGCACCAAGGACTAACAAAATTGTCGTTAACGTCTAGCGTTCTAAACTTAATCCTCCTAATTAAATCAAGTGTGCATGGGGTTCAAACATTCATTGCAAATCATTTCTTTCAAAATATAATATTCAACTATCAAATTTTTTTTTATTATTCTCCATGCATGACTCACCACCGTATTAGTAACTGTCATATAAATTATAAAATTTAAAGAATAGAAATGTTTAGAATAAATAATTGGTCAATAATGTACTGGATCCAAATATTTTTTAATAATAGCATAATTCTTAATAAAAATAAAGCAAATTCCATAATAAACCAATTGATATAAAAGTAAGATAAGTAAAAAGAACTGTATAAATCATAAAAAAAAATTTACAAGAATATTTGTACAACTTATAAAGAAATGCTATAAAAATTTAAATAAAGAAATTTGTTAAACACTTTGCAAGAAATTATTTTGAAATGCTACCCACTTGAAAGTTATTAATAATTTTAAAGTTTGCCTCTCTTAACTTTTCACTTTAATTCTAATTATGTCCTTAATTTCTTGACAAGTAAATCATAAGTCTAAAATCATTTATCAAGAAACTTTTCAAGTTCTTAATAGACATTTAAATTTAATCCAAATAATATAAAGGATAATACTCTAACCAATTATATTTCAAGTATATTGGAGTTAATTAAACCATTTGATAAATTTTAATTTATCCTCATATTTTCTTGTGACCCATTTCAATCATAAATCATAATAAACTTAATCAATTATTCTTGTGCTTCCTTTAAACTTAAGAAAAAAAAAAATATTACACAAGTATCATATATAATTATTTTTTTATTTTAATATCTTTAAATTTTAATCAACAACTCAAGCCACTTCTTACATATATATTTCTCCCAACTAATTTATATCTACTTAGCAACATTTCTACAAATTTCTTCTTTCAAACATTTTCTCAAACACCTTGAGTACATCCAAATTCAGCTCACAATAATCATCCACCTATTTAATCAACTTCCAAGATTAATTTTAAAATCAACACTCAACTCATCACCAACTAAAAGTCATGCGTAGCCTCAACTGAAATTACAATTAAAATTCAGAAAAATCATGACAGCACCAAAAGGAGCAGGGACTGCGCCTTCGGTGAGGGAAGAAGAGACTGATTCGTGTTGCTATGATTAGGAACTTACCTCAATCAAATTACCGTAGCTTTAACCACACTTCACCTCACGGATACCACCCAAGGAAAGGAGAATAATTGTGATTCTGTTGTTTAAATGAGGAGGGAAAAAAATAGACACCACCGACTAAAATCAAGAAAGGATTCAAGCTAACCCCACACACACACACACACACAAAACTTTCAGCTGTTGAAAGGAAAAAAAAGAGAAAGCTGTACACGCATGCACGCTCACACCTATCAACCACGCAACAGCGAAGAACAAAGAAGAAATTCAGCTCCACCGCTTGACAGCAACAGACGGATAGCAGAGGAGAAAGGAGCGGACGACTTTTCGGTGATGAGGAGACATGCACGCTAATGGCAAAGATGATACCAGTGCAACGAGAAAGAAAAGAAAAGCAGAGGAAAAAGAAACGCAAGCCTTTACTCTGTTCTGCGTGTTTCACCGACAAAGGAGGAGAGAGAATGAAATATAAACTCCTTGAAAAAATTACAAAACAAGACCAAATCTTGTTGGTAAAATGTTCAAAAGAAGACCCCACTAGATTTTATCTTCATTTTATTTTTTATTATTATTATTTTTGGGCTATTACACTTTTCCACCGAGGCTAATATGAAACTCCCCTCTTTGCCTCTTGTAACACTTCTAAGATAGAATATATATATATATATATATTTATATAAGGTAGGATTCCTCTTTATAATTGTTCTTCGTTCCTGTCGAAAGGCATATCTTGGGATGACTAGCACTGGGATGAAAACTACCTTCGTTGCCTTATAGTTGAAGACTACAATTCCTTGATCATTAGCACACCGCCTCGTGCTTTACAATCTACATGTAAGGCACGATATGAATGCTTACTCCTCACTTGACACATGAAGATGTTAGCTTTGTCTTCACCTTGTCAGTGATCGCTTTTGGACCTCAAGGTGAGCTTGGAAAATTCACATGTTCCCTTTTATTTTGCAAAATATTAAGTATTTAATTCCCATCTTTAAGTTTAAAAAAATTGAATTGCTTATACCAATATAGTAAATCTATTTATTATAGTTCCTTCTATAAATTATCATTATTTGTGATTTTAAACTTTAGCCTTTTTTTTTTTATTGCTGTTGTGGTAATAAAGTTTTACTTATTGCAGCCATACGTGTGAGGAGGAGAGACGTGTCAAATTTTGGAGAGAGAAAAAAAAAAGAAGAAAGAAGGAAAGAGAAGTAGGAGCACCTGAAGAAAATGAGGACAAGACATTAAATATTAAATAAATATAGGATAGGATGAATTTATAGTGAAGAAGTGCTTTTGTAATCTAGATGAATGCAGCAGTGGTGAATGACGTAATAAGTTATGAACGATTTGCCTCTCCAACATTTTTCTATAAATAGGTAGACAATCAGTAAAGACGGTGAAAAAAATTTACTAAGAAAGAGTGAGACAAAATTTTGAAAAAAAAAATGTGGAAAAAAGAAGGGGGGTGCAGTAAAATCTTTTCTTAAACTTTTTTCTTTGTCTTGGATTATAGACTATCCTAGTGTACTATAACCCATGATTTCATGTTAGAGGAATAGGAGGATATAAGGGAGGTGTGATCATGTATATAGTGAGAAAGGGCACATGGTTATATGTATTATGACCTTAATGTTGATAAATAGGAGTATATCTTGGTTCTATGAGAAGTTATGCTGATAGACTATGTGATTAGTTATTCTCTTATATGAAATGATGCTCATGAAGTATGATTCTTTGAGCATATGTAATTATGCTTGAAAATGTGGATATTATATTCTAGAGAATGACGTGGGATTTTAAATCTTATTGTAATTAGCCACTTTTATTTAAATTAATTGACATGCATTAGTATGAGTTAGTTGGACCTTGGTTACTAAGTGGTTGTATTCACGCCACTATCTTCAATATTATAGGGAACAGGTTAAGAGGACTAGACAGAGGAAAACAACCAAATGCTTTGGACTGCGATCCTATTTAGTAGGCCTTTTTATTTTTGAGCATTTATGTATATATGACAATTGAAATTGCCAACTAGGAATAGTTCATTTGATTTTTAATTGCATTATGTGTTTTGTGAGTTGTAAGTGTCTTTTAGGCCCCAGGGATGAGTTTATGAAATGTGATATCTGTGATAGGGCCAAAATACTAATGAAAATAAGAGTTGGGCATATTGTGTGATGTTTGTGAATTATTTGATGAAAAAGGTGCTTGAACTTCCCCTTCTATATTTTGAATTAAGGGGTTGAGTATTGAAATTGTGAATTATAAGTTTTTGATATAATGTGGTGCATTGCACAAGTTAGTTTTGGTGTATTGCATGTGGTCTAATGGTGTCAATGACTTTTGACTTTTGGTGAATGATTTGGACACTTAGTTTGGTGAAAATTGTTGAAAAAGTGTAAATTTTGAAAAGAGTGTCCAAATTTTGATTATGTAATAATTTAATAATGAAACTAAAGTCATTAGTTAAAGCTTGAAAAGAACTTTTCATAAACACCTAGTTTGCGCCAATCAAACGTCAAAGGGAGGAATGGGGTGCATCATAAGTTGCCCTAAAAACTGTCAAATTGATAGCAGAAGTTGTTGTCATGGAACGTGTAATGCATTGTGGCACATGGTGCCATAGCAAACACACCGTGGCGCATGTTTAACGAGTTACAGTGCATACCCCAATTTTTATAAAAATACTTTATTTTCTAATTCTTTAGCAAATGCACTAATACTTGAAATGATCTCATACTTCCGCATAATTGTGAACCCTAATTTGTCTATTTTAAAGCCTTGGAAATGATTTATAATTTTAAAAACTTGAGATCCTAACTTTACTATCTATTTACAAACATGGTAAACTTGTTTTTACCTTAATCCAATCACTTAATTAATTGAAATTTAGAGTTAACCAGGGTTATAGCAGGAGGATATTACAGACCATTAGCGGAGGAAAGGTGAACAAGCAAAATAGCCCTTTGATATTTTCCCTATTTGTTTTGATGGCCCTTTTTTTTTTCCTTTCTAGTAAAGGATTCCTTGGGGTAGGATCCTATTGCTAGGCTTTTTGTTGGGTCTTCTTACCTGAATGTGTCATCTTCTCCCATTTTGGATTAGGCTTAATTAAAATTTGTGTCTTAATTTTGGAGGGGGGTTATAGGGTTGAATTGCATATTAATCAAATTTTGGTATTTTGAACCTTTTTTATAGTAAAACAGAGTATATTTGTGTGTTTGAGCAAATTTAAGTTTTAAATTATATTTACAAGAATGTTGTAGTTGAATTTCACAAATATAATGTACGTTAGAATATTTACAATCAAGAGTTAAAGGGCAAAAATGCCTTGAATGAAACATCCCAATTTCTATTTTTAGGATTTAAGTAACATTATGATAAAATTATCTTATGATAAATAGGAATTTATTGTGTTATCATTTGAATAAAGAGAATTTACTTGAATTAATTTGGGACTAAATTCTAAGTTATATTTTTTAGAAAACGAATAAAATATAAAGTAAGGAAAAATTAAATGATTTAAAATCTAATTTTTTCAACTAAAAATATGACAATTTTAATTGCACAAATTATATAAACATGGCTCATCCTTTTAAATTTTAAGAGAGCAAAAACAAAAAAAATTTTGAAGGCAACAAGAGTTTATCAAGCTCTTAATCATTTCTGTTTCTCACATGAGATGCTACCACAAAGTATTAAAAGCTTATAAAAGTTATAAATTCTAAATGAATAATTTTATTCAACTTCTCTTCTTTCAAATTAGAGGGAGCACCCCTAGCATATATAAGCTTATAAAAAAGACTATTTCTTAAAATTAAAACCTAATTTCCTAATACTAAAAGGGGGAGAAAAATAATATAAAATGAAGGAAAAAATATTCAACCACATAATTTAAGAGATGTGATCCTAAAATTATGGGATTGCAAAATTTTAAAAATAATATGATTAATTCTAATCTTTGAATATATTCAAAATAGAAAATTATGACTAATCTTGTTCTTTAAGAAAGGGATTAAAGCCAAAGGACCACCAAATTAGGAAGCAATTGAGGAGATAATCAAGGGATCAAAAGGGATTCAAGATCACACCACCCTTGATCTCTTCACTAGGGTTGCACGCCTTCTTACTTGCAAGAGGCTTCACTTGTAGTCTTCTTTGTATTGAGCTAGGGTTTTCACCTCTTAGATTTGACTCTTGGATTTGAATCTTAAACATATTATACATGCCTAGATACTCTTCTTTGAGTTTGAGAGGTGTACCCCAATGCTTTTCAAGCTCTTGAACTTCTTGCACAATATCGAACAATGAAAGTATCACAAATTGCATCAATTACTGTATCTAAACCCTCTTCTTGAACAACTACATGGGAAAACAAATTCTACAATATTTCCTAGTCATTATATAATTATGGGAATGAATTAAAAAATTGAAGACATATTTATAAAAAAATTAAATAAAATTTTACCTTTATAGCATAATTGTTTAAATTATGCCTTTCATCCTGCATTGTCTAATATGTATAGCCTCATGAAAAAAATTTAAATATCAAATTATCTCTGACCATTGTCCTTGAATGCCACTTCTTGAAATGGCATATTGAACATGGACAAACAATATTTTCACCAGCACTCATGTGTAAGAAAGCAAAGTCCAAAAACTAATCTAGTCCTTCCAAGTACTCTTTGATTGTATGAGGCATATTTATGTATGATCGATCCATTTCTTTACCTAGTGTTGATCACAAAATCAACACATAAAGAGATAGAAGAGATGAAATAAAATGCCCAACAACCGAAATAAATGCACCTGGGCTATATATATATATATGTATGTACGTATGTATATACACATATCTTTCATTTAGTAGTGACTCTCATAGCGGTTCAAGAAATCACTGCCATTTTCAACAGTCAAAATATCATAGCGGTTTGGCCAAACCACTGCTAACGTTAGCAATCATTAAAAATAATAGTAGTTCTTTCAAATTGCTATGAAATTCAACAGTCAGAAAATATTGCAGCGATTTGACCCAAATTGCTACCACATTCAACGATCAAAATGTTCATAGCAATTTGACCCAAATACCACCCAAAATGCTATAATATTTTTTAAATTTCTCAACATATTATCTAATTAAATGTCAATTTTTTTAAATCATATAAAATCATTTTAAAATATTAAAACTAAAACATAAATTGAAAAATTCATATTTTAGTTGAATTAAAAATATTCAAATATAAATAAAAAGTTCATTGAATACAATTTAAAATAAAAAAATACAATAAATAAAATTCTAGGGTTGTGGGGAAGGATCCTGCTACTCTCTTGGCTGACTATGGCAGTGACTAGCACTGCTTTTTGTAGGCCGGTCCTATGAATGACTCATACCTCCTTGTTCTCTTGCTAAGACAGTTGGGAAGGGCTGGTTAAGGAATTGGTTTGCTCACTAAAGCAAAACAACTAATGATACTCAAAGAGTGCTGTGTCGATCGCATCTACACCTGCCTCAAAATAGTCTTAGGGTAAGTTATATGCCTCCTTTGGCTCCCAGCTGCGGACTCAGAGGTTATAGTTGTCTTAAAAGCCACCCTCCTATATGCATCAAATACCTATGCCGGTGTGGCACTAAAACCCATACCAGGAACCTAACCAGGATGATCTTGAAGGTTGTAAGCTACGTGAAGCAAAGCATGAGGGTCCAGCTCCACTGATGCCTGAGATTCTTGAATCTCACACTGCATCTCACATATCCCATCCTATGAATTTAAAATTTAAATTAATTTAACTTAAACTATTAAATTAAATAATATAAAATAATATTTTAATACTTAGAATCATGCCCTAAACCTATGCAGTTGGAGGGCACTAATCTTTATATGTGTGTGTCTTGATTGCTCTCGCAAGTATACGAAATCACAGTAATAAATTATTCAAAGTATTTCAGGTGTCGAACCCACAAGAAAGTTATACTTTTACTAATTTAAATAATTAATAGTTTAAGAAAAATAGATAAAATGAATAATTTTGATAAAAATATAAAGAATAAAAATAAATTAAGGAAATAATGATGATGAAAAACACAATCACTTGAAGCATTGGGATTTAAGATTCACCTTATAGATTGTTAGTTTCTACCCTTTGAGTTCACTCTAATTGATTATAGTGACAATTTTTCTTAAAGTGTCCTAATATTCTCTTGAATTATTAATCCCTTTTTAATTAGTGTTGAATTCATTCCCACGATACCCAAGCAACTAATTAAACCGTAAAATTATAGTTTAAATCACCACAAATTTCTAGAATTTTCCCTAACCTAGTTATTTGTGTTTATTTTTTTAGATCTAGGTTTTCTCTTCACCTCCCAATCTATCAAGATTATCCATAGATTTAATTAAATAGTGGCCAGTCATTAAATCAATATAAAAAACAAGAAAAATAAATATAACTAAAAAAGAAAAAATATTTATAATTATAAATGCAAAGAGTCAAAACAAAGAAAATAAAAAATTAGCTCCCCAATTGGGCTACATTCCTATTCCAACTGGGTAATTTAATAACACATAATAAAATCATATAACACCATTCTAAAATCTCCAATCATGAAAAATGATTACAGAGAAAATTAAGGAGTTAAAAAGAAATAATTATGATTTGTAGAACTCTTCAGCAATTTCACTTTCAACCTTTAGAATGCTTCTACGGGCTCTAAATATCTCAGAGAGAATTTTTAAGGTATCCAAAAAAGTGATTGGATGACTTCTATCTTAATGGAGGGAGTATTTATAGTTAAAGTAGATGTTTCTCTTTTTATTTCTTATTAATGTGGGACTCTAATATATATATATATATATTAATATTTTATCTTTTGCTGTGCCTTTTTTACTTCTTTTGAAAATCGTGTCATGTACTTCATCTTCCCAGAATATTTAGTCTCCACGTATATATTTATATCCTAGTGACAATAGCTTCCCACGTTTCCTCCCTTTATATATATATATATATATATATATATGTATATATACACATTATATTTATTTCTTTTTTTCTTTTTTTTCTTCTATCCAGTTTATTCTTTTTTCTTGCAAAATATAAAAATAAAAGATATGAGTATATTTTATATTAAAATTCCTTTCTATCTTATAATTAAGTGATGAGAGAAAAATATATAAATATTAATTAAATAAATATGAAATCTTAATAAATATAATCAAATCTAAACCAAAATTTGCACCTATTTAATTGTAAAATATGCACTTATTAAATTCTCCCACACTTAGTTTATTGCTTGTCCTCAAGCAAATACTTCTGTGTTAAGCCTCATTTCCTATACAAGTATTTCAATTACAGAACTTTTGTTCAAAGCACTAGTAAAATTTAACCGTATAACTAACCTACCAAGCTTCAATGTGAGAGAGAAAGCTAATAATTCTGCCGGTACCACCACAAGGAGTGAATTTAGTTCTAATTGAGCACTTATCTGTAAAATAAATTTGTCTATACCTTTGGGCCTTACATGTTTCCTTTTTTGAGTTAGTTTAATAGGGTCATCATTCTTAGCTATTCATGAATTGCCTTTCTTTCCTAAATAATCCTTAGGTCTTTTTGATGTAAACCCTCATATTGGTGATATAAGGGCCTAGTTACTCAAACTTAGGGAACTTTAGTGGCACATTCTTGACACTTACTAAGCTATTTGACACAAAGGCTCACATGGGTGATGAAAGTCCTCTGTTACTAGGCCCAGTTGGCATCAGCGAAGTAGCCACTTAGCATTTTTTTCCCTTTTTTTTTCTTTTTTTAGGATCATTCTCCTTTTTAACTACCTTACAAGGTGTTAGCTTTTCAGGCATAGACATGAATAAATAGAACAGATAATACGTGCATTAAGTATATTTTTGATGAACTCCTATGGAATATTGGCAGCCTTAAATTCTTTCTCAAACACATAGTTGCCCTCAATAGTTATACAACTAAATAAAACAGTGCAAAAAAGTAAAAATTCCAAAAAATTTCAAAATTTTTAGGGATAAGGCCAATTACAGCATATAAATTGCTAAGAAAATTACAACAGCATAAACAATAGAAAATTATCATTATATACCCTCCCCCATACTTAAATTTCACATTGTCCTCAATATTTGCAGAAAAGAAAATAGATAAAGGAACTGAAACTCCCCTAGTTTAATTTGCTTTGATGTGACTTTGATAACCTTTAAGAAGTTTCCTTTTAAGCATTGTAATCCTACAACTCAACCTAGAGGGTGTCTTAGTAATCAAATAAAATTTTATGGGAATAACAGATGGTAAAAAGAAATTTAAAAAAATAAAAGTAACAATGAAAAGGAAATAAAAACAAAATTAGGTTGCCTCTCAACAACCGATACATTTAATGTCTATAGCTAGACACTGGTGTAGAGGTTTAGATTTGCTTGAGTGAGATAGACTAAGATATGTCAATATGGACTCCCTCATAATATAACTTTAAGCATTGTCTATTGACTACAAATGTCCTCCGATCATCAGCTTGAATTTCAATGGTTCCATATGGTTTTTTATCTACAAATTCAAAAGGACTAGACCACCTTGATTTTAGCTTGCCTAGGAGTAGCTTCAAGCAAGAGTTAAATAATAAAACTTTATGTCTAATTTTAAACTCTCTCTTGAGAATTTTTTAGTCATGGCAAGCTTTAGTTCTTTCCTTGTATATACGGGCATTCTCAAAAGACTCTCATCTAATCTCATCCAACTCATTGAGTTGAAGAAAACATTTTTCACCTGCAGCTTTCAAATCATAATTTAAAGCACAAACAACCTAATATGCCTTATGCTCAATCTCTATATGAAGATGATAGGACTTACCATATATTAACCTATAAGGGGACATACCTTAGGATGTTTTATATGCAATCCTTTATGCATCATTCAATTTCAAAGACCAATCTTTTCTAGATGCATTTATAGTCTTTTCTAATATGCCCTTTAACTCCCTATTCGAGACTTCAACTTGACTGCTAATTTATGGATTATAGGTAGTACTAGCTTTAAGGTGACACCCATATTTACTTAACAAGGACTTAAATTAATATTCCTAAAATGCACCCCATTATTACATATGATGGCCCTAGAAATGCCAAACCTAGAGAAAATTTGTTTAATAAATTTGATCACACTAAAAGCTTTATTATTTTGTAGTGCCATAGCCTCTACCCATTTGGTAACATAATCAATGTCAACAAGTATATAGATATTACCATATGAGGGAGGAAAAGGTCCCATGAAGTCTAGTCCCCAAACATCAAAGGGTTCAACTTTTAATATATCTTGTTAGGGCACCTTATATCTCTTACTAATAGAACTTGTTCATTGGCATTTGTCACAAGTTGTCGCAAAGGTCCTTGAATCCTTGAATAATGTTGGCCAATAAAATCTACTTTAAAGGACTTTGGCTATTGTCTTATCAGGCCCACAGTGGCCTTTGTAAGGTGAGGAGTGGCATCATTCAAGAATTGAAACCATCTCCTCATCTGGTACACACCTCCTTATAATCCCATTAGCATATCATTTAAAAAGAAGTGGATCATCCCAAAGGTAATGTCATGCTTTTGTTAGGAACCTTTTCTGTTGATTGGAATTCATGGCATCAGGAACTATACCTGCAATAATATAATTAACAAAATCTACAAACCAAGGAGCAGGTAAGGGTTTAACCACCTAAAGCTTTTCATTTGGAAATTCTTCCTTAATAGGAATTCCATTTCTTGGAAAATGTTCTAGTCGAGATAGATGATCTACAACTAGATTTTCTACACCCTTTTTATCAATAATTGTGACATCAAATTCCTATAAAAGAAGAACCATCTAATTAACCTTGCTTTAGCATCTTTTTTATTGATCAAATATTTCAAAGCTTGGTGGTTAGTATATACTATTATTTTAGAACAAGAGAGATATGATCTAAATTTCTCAAATGCAAAAACTATAGCTAAAAATTCATTCTCAGTGGTAGCATAATTAAGTTGTGCTCTATCTAAGACCTTATTAGCATAATATATAACATGTAAGTGTTTTTCTTTTCTTTGTCTTAACACAGCCCCTATTGTGAAATCATTAGCATCACATATAACTTCAAAGGAAAGACTCCAATTTGGGGAAACAACTATAAGAGCAAAAATTAATGCAAATTTTAATTTATTAAATGTATCTAAACAAGCCTTGTTAAATACAAAAGGTGTAATGCACAAGGAGGTTAGTAAGAGGTTTAGCAATTTTAGAAAAGTCTTTAATAAATCTTCTATAAAAGCCTGCATGACCTAAAAAAACTCCTTATACCTCTCACTGAGGTGGGTGGGAGCATATGCTCAATAATTTCAACTTTTGCCTTATTCACCTCAATTCCCCTTTCAGAAACTTCATGGCCTAAGACTATACCTTCACTTACCATGAAGTGACATTTTTCCCAATTAAGCATAAGGTTAGTCTCTTAACATCTCTGCAAAACCTTAGAAAAATTAGTCAAACATAAATAAAAAGTATCACCAAATATAGAGAAATCATTCATAAAAATTTCAATTATATCTTCTACCATATCAAAGAATATAGCTATTATACATCTTTGAAAAGTAATAAGGGCATTACAAAGCCCAAAAGGCATCCTACGATAAGCAAAAGTACCATAAAGGCAGGTAAAAGTTGTTTTTTCTTAGTCCCCTGATGCTATTGGTATTTGGAAATACCTAGAGTAACCATCTAGAAAACAATAAAAAGTGTGCCCTATTATTCTTTCTAACACGCTATCCACAAACGGATGAGGAAAGTGATCTTTGCGTGTTGCTTCATTCAATTTTCTATAATCTATATATAGGCACCACCTAGTAACCAATCTTGTGAGAATAAGCTCATCTTTATCATTTTTCACCACAGTTGTACCTCCCTTCTTAAAAACTACTTGCACAGGACTTACCCAAGGGCTGTTAGAGATAGGATAAATAATACCAAATCTAATCAATTTTAAAACTTCTACTTTAATTACCTCTTTTATATGGGGGTTGAGCCTTCTTTGTGGTTGCACCTTTGGTGTGTAATTTTCTTCCATAAGAATTCTATGCATACAAATAGGAGACTAATGCCTTTTATGTCAGTAATAGACCATCCAATAGCGTGCTTGAATTTTCTCAGGACTCTCAATAGTTTATTTTCATGTTCAAAAGTTAACACAGAAGAAACTATGATAGGAAAAGCATTAGAATCACGCAAAAAAACATATTTTAAATGGGAGGGAAGAGGTTTTAATTGAACAAAAGGTGGTGAATTTGGGGAAGCTAAGGGCGATAAATTGCCTATTCCTAAATCCTCATATTGTTTCCTATAATGTTTATTTTCAATTTTAAAAGCTTCCAAACTCATTATTGTTGTTATAAAATCATGCTTATCCTCTCTTTTTTTCACTTTAGTGTAATGCATGCCTCAAGGGGATCACTGCATGAGTACCTATTGAAATGTTCTTGGGTAAGGGTATCAATAATATCAATGCTTAAAAACGGTCATCCAAAGAGGGGAATTTAACAGTTTTAACTACTTGAAACACTTCCTTTTCATTACCAACTCTGAAAATTAATTTTTCCACAGGTACATCAATTAAGGCTTCACCAGTTAATAAAAATGGTCTTCCTAAAATTAGAGAGACATTCCAACTATCCTTAATATCTAAAATAATAAAATTTGTAGGAATGTAAAGTTTACTGACTTTCACTATTACAACTATAACATTCCTAAAAAAACTTCAGAATTAAGGGACAAGATTCACTTCTTTACACAACAAAATAGTGAATTGTTTCATGATGCCTGAGAACATTATAATCTCCTCATGAGCCAAATGTCCCTATCACCAGTTTTCACACATACTCTTGATGGATTTTTTTTATGATGAGCTTAATGCTAAATGCTAATCAAAAGTTGATAATGCAGCTCGAGGTGATCCAAGTAATATGACTGCCAAAGAAAGGGAGAAGATTTATAAAATGCTAGTAGCAAATTCAAGGCAGAAAGCAATTTGAGGAAGTCTTTTGAGGAGAATAATATTTCAATATAAATTGCTCATACATCTCCATCCAAGAGCTTATGGAAGCTTCTGGTAATCATAAAAGCCATTAACGAGCTTCTCCCTTTAAATAGTAAGGAAAGTAACATAGCTTTTAAATCATCATCTGATATATTATTTAGTAGTAGTATATCAATTACTACATAAAATTCTCATAAAATCCAAGGCATCTTCAATGCAGTGGCCATTGAAATTAGGTAGTACATTTAAGTGAATATTCTTAAATTAATAATTACATGCTCTAACACTCAGTTGGATGCATGATGGATTAGATGTGATGAATGGGAGTTGAATATTTTTAAATGTAATGGATGGCTTTGGGATAGTTTCATCACCCATCTTTCTTCTTCTTTGAGATCTTTTTTTTCTACAAAATCATTCAATTTTTAAATTAATAGGAATCAAATTTAAGTCACTGAAACTTCTTAATTGCATAAAAAAAATAAAAAAATAAAAAATAAAAGGAAAAAATTTAAAATTAAAATGAACTAAAGATTAAATAGTTAGTAAATTCATGACTTCCCCAGCAACGGCGCAAAAAACTTGATCACTCTCGCAAGTGTACAAGATCACAGTAATAAATTACTTAGAGTATTCCAGGTGTCGAACCCACAAGAAAGTTATACTTTTATTAATTTAAATAATTAATATTTCAAGAAAAATAGATAAAATGAATAATTTTGATGAACATATAAAGAATAAAAATAAATTAAGAAAATAATGATGCTGAAAACACAATCACTTGAAGTGTTGGGGTTTAAAATTCATTTTATAAGTTGCTAATTTCTACCCTTTGAGTTGACTCTAATCAATTATAGTGACAACTATGCCTAAAATATCCTAATATTCTCCCAAATTATTAGTTCCTTTTTAATTTTTGTTAAATTTGTTCATATGATACACAAGTAACTAATTAAACTGTGAAGTTATAGTTTAAGTCACCACAAATTTTTAGAACTATCCATAGCCTAGTTAGTTGTGTTTATTTTCCTAGATCTAAGTTCTCTCTTTACCTTCCAGTCTATCAAGATTATCCATAGGTTTGATTAAATGGTGGCCAGTCATTAAATCAATATAAAGAACAAGAGAAATAAATATAATTGGAAAAAGCAAAAATATTCATAAATATAAATGCATAGAGTTAAAACAAAAAAAAAGAAATAAAAAATTAGCTCTCCAATTGAGCTACATCCCTACCCCAATTAGGTAATTTAAAAACACATAATAAAATCAAATAACACCATTCTAAAATCTTCAATCATAAAAAATGATCACAAAAAAAAATTAAGGATTAGAAAAGAAATAATTATAATTTGTAGAGCTCCTCAACAATTTTTCTTTTAGCCTTTAAAATACTTCTACGGGCTCTAAATATCTTAAAGAGAATTCTTGACATACTCAGATAAGTGATGGGATGACTCCTCTCTTGATGGAGGGAGTATTTATAATTAAAGTGAAGGCTTCTCCTCTTATTCATTGTCGATATGAAAATCTAATATATATATATATATATATATATTATCTTTTAATGTGCCTTTTTCCTTCTTTTGAAAATCATGTCTTGCACGTCATCTTCCCAGAATATTTAGTCTCCATATATATATATTTATATCCTTGTGACAATAGCTTCCCACGTTTTCTTCCTTTATATTATATATATATATATATATATATTTTTTTTCTATTTTCTTTTTTTTCTTCTATTTGATTTATTCTTTTTTTTACAAAATATAAAAATAAAAAAATATGAGTACATTTTGTATTAAAATTCCTTTTTATCTTATAACTAAGTAATTAGAAGAAAATATATAAATATTAATTAAATAAATATAAAATCTTAATAAATATAATCAAATTCAAACCAAAATCTACACTTATTCAATTGTAAAATATGCACTTATCATGTCTCCACAAAAAGTTACTCATATCAACCTTTTTCCCTATTTCAATGACCTCTTATTCCTATGATATTCCGTTTAAATAATTAAAATAATAAAAATTAAAGATTTGAATTTACCATATCATCGTAGCAGATGGTGAATCTCTTCAATCCACTAGTATGGTGAATTGTTTTGCAGCTCCTATTGTTTCTAGACTTCCTGGAGACATCCTGTTATAAATAAAATATATTTAAATTTAAATTAAAAATTAATAAAAATAATTTACATTTTAATAAAATAATATATATTAATAAACAAAATTAATTACATTTTGAGTAGGAGTATAGTGCCACTTGATAAATTTATCACAATAATTGGGATTCACTTCAGGAGGGCCATTTGCCACCACCTCCTCCATTGACTTCATCTCATCCTCATTATATTTTCAAAACAAGCCATTTCAATTGTTCTTCCACCCACTCCCCTTCTTAAAAAGTGAGTACGACTTTTGGTCGTCCATCACTATAAAATTTTGCTGCATAAATAACAACAAATAATTAATATAATTATAATTAAATAAAATAGTTAAATAGATATAATAAATGAATGAATAAAATTAACTAAATATAAATATAATTAATAATTAAATATTATTAATAGATATAAATATAAATAAATATATTGATATATTTGATTAAAATTAAATAAAATATTAAATAAATAAATACTTTTACAATTTATTCCTAGGTCTCCTCTTTCACTTGCTACCAAACCCTCCTCTATGTGAGGAGGTCAATGGGAAAAACATTACTTTGTCACAAGTCTTGTCACAAAAACATTATGCATTTGTCTTAACTGAGAGATTAGCTTGCCATCCAGTCGGATTCCATCTCATCAGCGCACAATAACCTTCAAAGAGGGTCTAGGGGTCTCATTCTTGCAATATCCTCTCATAGGTATTGTCGTTAGCAGGCTATGAAAATATTTAAATTAAATAATTAATTTAATTAATAAATTAATTCAAATAATAAATTTCAAAATAAATAATTACCTTATATGATAACCCTATAGCCTTCCTCAATATGCTGGTCTAACTATTGATCTTGTGGGACTCAGATATCTCCAGGTCCAGAAATTCCTCAATCATCTGGACAAGGATTTCGAGGAACCTCACCCCGTCAAGGTTTTCAACTCTTGAATAACTCTCAATACCCTTTAGTATGACTGTTCCTTTGGGTCATGACCATTGAATATCTTATCCAAGTTGAACATTAGCAGGAGGAGGGAAAGCAAACTAGGAAACATTCTGAACTTGTGCTTGAGAGATTTGAGAAAGAAAAGGTGACAGAAACTTTTTTCCAAAAGTGAAAAAATGAAGAGATCGAAAGTTTATATAGACGTGACAATTGTAACTAATGATTTTGCCTTAAAACTGCTATCTGAACTGCAACATGTCCTAATGTCTGAGTAAGACTATCATTAATGCATTTTTAAAATGGTAGCAGTTTAGCAGTGAACCACTACACAAGCCACTAGAAAGTTGACTATCTATTACCTGAGGTAGATTAGCAGCTGTTCATGTCAAAACTGCTACAAATATTGTAGCTTTTTTACCATCCAAACCGCTAGTAACCTTTCACGCTATTTAGCACCTTCGTTGTAGTAGTTTTGTCTAATCACTACAATTTTATTAGTGATTTATGGAAAATAAATTACTACTATGTCTTTCGCCAAAAGGCGGGGGCCAAGCTATAGCAATATTCTAGCAATTTGGGTCAAAATTGATATAATTGTTAGATTTCACAGGGTTCTTTTAAACTGCTACTATAGAACCTACTAAATGACCTTTTTTGTAGTGGCATTAAGTGTTATATTCTTACCAATTTACTATCATTTTATGCTATACTTGCTCTCACTTGGTTCATAGATATTAAATGCATTATCTACTCATTTGAGAGTATTCTTGAGTGTGCCTAGGAAAATTGTAACACTTGCCCCGAATATTATCCAAAAATCACATAATTCAAATAAATTAAGTGTGGTTAAGGAGTTAATCCTCTAACCAACTTAAGAAATAAATCATTTAAAACTTTAAAAAAAATTATAGGTTCTACCTATAGCGCACGGAAGCAAGCTAGACAAAAGTGAAATAAAAAGATGCTGTCATGACAGCAATTTAATGCTGTCATGACAGCCCTCCCGGGCCAACTTTCGAGAGGCGCCGTTCTGTCATTTGAACTCTGATCGAAGTGATTTTAAAGCTTACACGTCACATTCAAATGGTACTATAAGTGTACCAAATTTCAAAAAAAAAATCTAACGGTCGGATTAAAAATTAGACATGTTAAAAGATTGATTATTTTTGCTATTATGATAGCTAAAGACAGCACCTCCAGACTAACTTTTGGGGTGCCCCGTTTCTTCATCCGACCTCCGATTGGAGAAATTCCAAATCCCACACGTCACATTTAACTAGTATTATTAGCATACTAAATTTTAGAAAGATCCAACGGATGGATTAAATTTTGTGCATGTTGCAACATCAACATATATTGCTGTCATGACAGCACAACTCCTCCGGATCAAATTCCGGAGTGCGCCGTTTCTCCGTCCGATATCCGATTGAAGTGATTTCAAAGCCCACACGAAGCTATAAAAGGTTTTATTTGTGACCTAAATTTTAGAAAAATCCAACGGTCGAATTAAGATTTAGACACCCGGATGTAAAAGTGCAGGTTTTTGGTAAAAACCATTTTCAGAATTGTCCAAATCTCATCCTAATGGTCACAAACTTGTGAGAACACTTTGGACACGTCAAATAGGACTAAAAACACCTGATAGAACATTTAAATGGTAGAAAAACCCTTTATACTAAAATTTGACCACTCAGGTGCCATTTTTCAAAATGGACCCTAAACCCTCAAAATGCACAAATCACACAAGAGTGGTCAAAAATTATTCCAAATATCATATTCACATATGACTACACACGCTAAATATTTTCACTTGGCTCAGAGATCTCTGTGGGGCCCACGCACCCACTCTCTCTATCCAAGATATATGTTTGCTCATAACACACCATTTGCAATGCAACCACTTTGCATTTGCTTGTGGAATCACATATATATCAAAATAAATATTTGCTTGTAGTAAAAACTTGGTCTACTAAATAAATCTATCAAAACCACATACCATAACCAAGTTTCCTAGCCACAAGTCTACAAGCAATCAAAAATTCATACACAAGCTATACAATCCACACATACTCACACACATATACATAATCATATCCTATTGGCACCCTAATCTTAAATACATTACAATAGATTTGCACAAAAGAAAGGGGTTGCAGTTCTTTACAATTTACAAACAACCTTTAGCTTTGCTCCTTTCCCCGATCTCCACTGGTTCCTTCGCCTTGACCTAAAATATTGAAAAGAAAGGGGTGAGACAACCACAGTCTCAGTAACAGAGAAATCTACATTGATTATTACAAAGCAAGCCATAATCGAATAAGCGAATAATAAATTCAACATAGTATATAATTTAGCTATTTAAAATGCATGAATGCATGACCTAGGCTGGTATGGCCTTTCATGACCAACAAAATGCCCCCTAGCATTCTTTAACTTGCAGGTAAACCTTATACCTACTTGTACCTCCACAGGCACAAAACATAATCTAAGGCATGATTTAATCCACCGAACCGCCTATGCCCCTTCGACGTGAATCTTGAGCAGTCAAAGCTAACTCCCTCTTAGAGCCAGCCCGACTTACTCTCTATGTGAGGGCTACCTTAGCCTAGGCACTCAACCTCACACTTCATATGTCAGATTCCCTCCCCCACTGAGAGGTGTCGGACACTTAATACACTAACCACTTTAGTGTACTGAGCCCACAATACGTAAGGTAATACTGAGTACTGGCAGTGTGTCATAGACTATCAAAAGTCCACACCTTCTCATTGGTGAACTCCCACCGAGATTATGCCTTTTATTTGCATCTACCTTTCTCAAGTATTGACCACTTCAACACTCTAAGGTAGTATAACATTTATAAATCTCCCTTAAACGGTTCCTTAGCCTATCTAAGGTAATTTACTTAATTACACTTCCTTAAGTGCAACTTCTATTCCTTATGATTACAATACATGCAAACAAATTTCGTTTCCAGAAAAACATTGTTGTTAAACAATTAGAAAATATATTTACACTATAATCAAAGTAGTACCCCATAACCCCTTATAAAGCACATTTAATCTTTTAAAACATGTAATGCATCATAGCTAGTAATATTTATTTAAAAATAGCTAAAACAAAGTAATAAGAAATATAAATTCCCCTGTTACCTCAACCTTTTGGTACCAAAAGGGTTCGTCTTGTACAAAATAGGGCTTGGCTTGTTCCTTAGCTTCTGAACAAATTCCACCAACAATTCCTATAACATATAAGTGATCCACATCACTTATTATGTTAAATAGCATTAATGAAGACTATAACTCATACCACACAACTTGGGTTTATGAGCCATAGTCTATCTCAATGGTCCATATATTAAACCAACAATTCACATAGTATTACTTAACCACTAAAACCATTTATTAGCCATCACTAGGCTAATTTTTAATTTATATAATTTTTAATCAATTAAAAACTTTTACTTAGTGTCACCAACTTTCACCATTAGCTCTTATAATGAAAACTAAACCTTAATTTAAATCTTATTGGGCTCAAATATCAAAATTATAACTAAATCAATAGGCTTAAACCATTGAGGAGAAAAACCCAATCTCTCAGGGTTTAATTTGTGCCCAAAACACCTCTTTTCATCCAATTATCCACTCAAAACATTAGAACACCATATAGAAATTCAAAACATCCTCCCTAGAACCCAAGGAAACTAAAGCTTATAAAAATAAAGTATTTTGGATCAAATTTCAAAAATTTTCTTTTTCAAAATTGAGAAAAACAAAGAGGGAGGGAAGAGAATTAAAGTAGAAAATTTACCTATCTCGTAGCCGAGCTCGCAACGGCCGCAAAGTCTTCTAGATCTGAATCTAACTCCCTCTCTTTTTCCTTTTTTCTTCCCCTCTCTCTCTCTCTCACGCATTTTCTTTCTTTTTCTTTTCAGTTTCTGCGTCCAGTTTGCCTTTAAAATGCTATCTAAAAGTTTGGAGAAAATTATAAGAAAGGGCCCAACATTTTTTATTATAGCACAAAAGCTCGGGTCAACTTTAGTAATTTTTTCATAGTTAAAAATCAAATAAAACTAAACTTTTGCTGAAAAAATTTTAAACTCTGAACCTCTATTAAATTATTCTAAATTTTAATTTAATTATAAATATTTTATTTTATTTTTTTTAAAATAAATCTAAGTTTTAAAATTTTTTTGGGATGTTACAAAAATACCTTCAACTAATTCTTAAATGAATCAAGGATAGTATTCTCTTATCTTTGTACAAAGAAGAATTTTCTCTGTGAAGGTGATAACTATGAGGAAGTGATTTCCTTGTGATCAAGAAAGTTTATTATCTTGTGTGACATACTCACTAATGCAGTAAGAGACTTGTATTAGTTCACAAGTACTTGAATCAAACTTGTGATTTTACTGTAGTGACAAGCAGCTATTGAACCTTGTAGTTATAGTGAAAATCTCAAATGTAATATTGAAAACTAAATGTAAGCCAAATAATTAAGTTGAATCGAGATAAATTGACTTGTGCAATATCTATCCTTACTTTTTTTATATTCAGCTCATTATTCTCCCACACTCTTGGTTTAGAAACAATTGTTCAACATATCCCTTGAACTTTGTTTTGATAAACTGTTTTTATATTCAATATTTAATATGATTTCAAATGTTTAAGTTTTTGAAAAGAGATTTGCATGATTTTTGCGATAGAAGTATTTGGGATTAATTCAAACTTATTTTGTTAAACTTCTTGTTACACCTTCATTTTAGTTCAACTTTGCAAAAGTTTTTAATCTTGTTGAGAATTTTCTAAACACTCAATTCACCCTCCTCTTAGGTGTAGTTGCTAATCTTACATAGTGGAATTGACAATAATTATGAGGCCGGCAACACTTTTTTAATAAAATTTTAATTGTTTTTATTAACTTTTTTATTATGATGTCTTTTTGTTATACTTATGTTTTTTATTTTGTTAAAAGAAAAAAGCATGTTTGGCAATTATTTTTTATATTATATTTTTATGCTATTATATTAACATATTTTATATTTATATAGTTTTAAAATTATCTTTTAATTTTTTTTTACTTGTAAGAAGTTTAGAAATAAAATAAGATATTTATATTTTTAGTATTCACAAAAGTAAAAAATTTTTGTTAAAAAATATAACAAGGTTTTTAATTGATCATATGTTCCAAAAGCAATTTTTTATTATAAAGTATTTTTAAAAAGTCAATGTTCAAAAGGCCGTAGTTGTGGGACCCACCAACACTTTTTTATAAAAAATTATTTTTTCTCAACTTTTTGTTACAATATATTTTTTTTATACTTATTCTTTTTATTTTGTTAAAAAATTAAAGCATGTTTCACCGAGACTACTTCCACTTAAAAATTATTTTTTATATTATATTTTCATGCTATTATATTAACATATTTTATATTTATATAGTTTTCAAATAATTATTAAATTTTTTTGTTGGTAATAAGTTTAAAAATAAAATATGGTATGTTAATTTTTAGAATGTACGAAAGTAAAAAGAATTGTAAAAAAGTGACAAGTTTTTTTATTGATTAATGGTATCCTCCTATTGAAAGTAATAATATTCGTAACATGATTAAGTATTAAATATAAGTATTTTTTCAAATGAAAATCCAAACTTTAATTTATCATATTTTGAAGGAGTAATATCTTCCACAAAACCCAACTCTCAGTTGTACAAAAATAACAAGTTAGTATTAAAATAACTTGTCATACGCTTGTTGTATGGATAATAAATCTTACAAATGGCTTTTTTTTCAAATTTTTTTTTTTACATTTTTATATTCATAATTTTTTTCTTTGTTTAAAAAAAATTAAATCATACCTAATCGTGACTATTAACATGTAATAAATTTTTCTATTATATTTTTATAATATCATGTTCAAAAAGAGAAGAAAAAAGAAATAAGTGAATTTGTCTTTTATTTGTTTTGTAAGGTTAGAAGCATATACGAGATAATGTTAATTGTATGCATTGTCATTGTTGCTTGTTGGTGAAACTACTGGAACTTGTCATTAGATGTGTTGATTACTTGAAAACTAGATATATAAATGTAGTTGTAAACTTGTTCAGTGTATTAGTTATAATATATATAATTGTAAACTTGTTTGTTGTATTGGTTACATATGTTGTGTACCTTTCTATCTATAGCTGGATTTGTTGTATATTACTGGATTTATTGTATAGGAAAAATTTGGATATACAAAATTTTATAAAAAGTATTTTAAAAAGATAATACAAGGGTTAGTGTTTCTTCTTGAAGAAAATACCAACTATGTTTATCTTTTTTAAAAAAAAAAAAACAAATAATGCAAGAGGTGATACTTCTTTTTGAATGAAACACTACCTCTATTTATTTAAATGTATGTGTGTATGTGTATATTTAGAAGTGGCTCTTCCTTTTAGGAAGAAAATCCACCTTTGTTTATTTAAAAATAAATAAATTCAATAGATGTCATTTCTTCTTGAAGTAAATGCCACACTCTATTTATTTAATATATATATATATATATATATCTATCTTTTGAGGTGTTTCTCTTTGTAACACCACCTCCGTTAAAAAAAAAAAGAAAGAAAGAAAAGGGAATTAGAAATGTGGTGTTTATTTGACTAAACGCCACTTCTTGCTTTTTATTTTTTTTAAAAAATAAAAATATGGTATTTTCTTGACTAAACAACCTAGCTAGTACAACAATGATATAATGTTTCATTTATTAATGAAATGTCACATAACATTTCAAATAGTTTTAAGACTTAGAGCATTTTTTAAACACAACCAAAGCTTTTTTTTTTTTTTTTCCCTTGTAGTAGCATATTACTAAGATCTCAAGCCATTTTAAGACTCCATAAGTAAGCCTAAAACTCAACAGAAAGTGGATCCTCATCATTCATTTTTTACATAAAACATGCTTTGAACTTACCCTTAGTATCATGAATTGGTCCACTATAGCTAAAAATATTCTGACAGATTGCAAATGCACTATCCACCTTTAGTTTAAACCAATCATCCCTTAGTGGAGACCAAGCGGCTCTCTATTTGAACAAGTTATATATTACTTTGTAAGTTGTCTAAGATACTAACAATATCTAACATAGTAATTGCATAATACAAATAATTTTCAAAACACACAGACAATTGACAAATAATAACAAGCTTAATTTATACTCTAATTATATTCTCATTTATTTCTTAATTCTTACTTCCATTATCTCCATTATCATAATTGTAACTTCCATTATCTTAACTCCCTTATTAATTTCCTCATTTGTTTCTTAACTTTTCTCTCTCATTATTTTTATTATCCTAACTTCCATATCACCTTATCTCATCATAAAATTTAAAATTCCTAATACCAAAATTTCATATCAACTCATCTTTATTCTTATTAATTAAAATATGAAAAAAAAACTACCCATGATCTGAAAAAATTGAATTAGATTTAAATATGAAATTTCTATTCATACTTCTATATCTCTATTCTCTAATATCATTACCTTTTTATTTTCAGATTTCAAAATTTCTTATGTATCTTATTTTAAAATTGTTTACATTTAAATCAATTTATTTAAATAGTATAATAGATTTTCTCATTCTAATAACTACCCTTTAATATCTGTTAATTTAAATATTTTAAATTTTAAATTTATTAAATTTAGATTTAAATCAAAAAGTTTTAAATGATGAATGACTTCTGTATCCCATGATCTCTATTATCTAATATCATATAATATTCTCTTTAATTTTGTATTTCAAAATTGGTGATGTACCATATTTTACAATTATTTACATTTAAATTAATTTATTTAATAATTTTTTATTCTAATAACTGCCACTTAATTTAACTTTCCTTAATTTTTAGGTCGTTATTTTTGCATGTTGGTTCTTCCCATGTTGACCTTGGTATGTTATATTAACTTCCCCTATGAAATCTCAATTTGTAAGATGTATCCTCTTAATACCTTTCTCAACTATCATGATGATTTCCTTTCCCAACAGGAGCCTTCTCGTTACTCTACTCTACGCTTTTCCAACAATATGAAGATAATTGCATAAACATGAGGGAATTATACACCAACTCTTTGCTATCTCATTGTGAGCTCATTAGAGATATAAGTCATACACTATCAACTTATGAAGGACATATTAAAATTTCTTGATGAAGTTGTGAAAATGTGCAATGATCTTCTTTGGCATTTCTATATTATATAGTATTATTTTAAAATTATTATATTATTCATTCTATTTGTAGATTTCTTCTTTTTGAGTGCATTGATAAAGAGTATTGGGAATTTATTTTCCTTCATATCTATATATTGTAGGAATATGTGCCTCTTATGGTAGAAAGAGGCTTTGATGCCTATTGATTCTTTTCCTTGCATCAATGATGCAAGTCTTTTACTAACCAATGTGCACTATGTTAAAAAAAAAACATTTTATTGATTTTCAACATTTCTCTATTATACATTTCACTTATCCTCTCTCTTTTTTTCCTGATTTATATGTTGAATATCTCTTGATCTCTTTTTTGTCATTCTCTATCTATATGATATATGCATTGTCTTATTTTAATATGTAACCATTATCACATTTGGTGGGCATAAAATTTTCCTTGCAAATCTTCTCTACAAATTTTGGTATTCTAATTCACCTTGCTTTTGGATTATTAGGGTTGTCACCCTTTTTTGCACTCCTTTTTTTTATTTAAATTTTGTAGCATGGACATCAATTGAAGATAATTCTTAATTCTCAGTTGGTGTTGAATTTTTCACATTTTGTGATTAAGATAAATGACTATAATATTTGCCAAAACAAAATGTTATTTTTTTTGTTTATATGAACATTTATATATGTGTGGTCATGACTAATAAAAATATTTTCATCATATTTTAGTTTCATTCTATGCCCTTCAGTGAATTATATTTGTGTTTCTTTACCTGAATTATATAGAAATTACATGTTCAATTTTTTATCTTAATTTCCTTTTTCCCTTATTCCTCACCCATTATCCCTACCACTCTTTTATCATCTTAACTTCCAATTATCTTATTCTTATTTTTAAAATTTACAAATTGACTTGGAAGGTAAATATTTGATAGTTGCACGATTATAGGCAGCTAGGAAGGGGTTAAGTTGCAAAAAAAATTCACTTTCCACGACCCTATGATTTGGGGTTGAGGCCGTTTAATTAAATTTTAAAAAATATTAAATTATATTTTATTAGTTCACATGTTAATAGTAATTAATTATTTATGATTTATATTAAAAAATTACTTTCGAACATCCCATGCATTGCACGGGAATACTTACTAGTTTTATAAAATGTGTATAGAAACCGAATTAGTAAAGGTGTGTTTGCACACATTGAAATGGTGAACATTTCTCAAGCAACATTATGTGAGAAATAACAAATTATTGCTTCTAAACAAATGTCTGTTTTGGGGTATGCCAATGAAAATCAAGTATGCACTAAGACAATGTCTGATATAGAGACAAATGTTTTTTTTTTTTTAAAGGAAATAGAAAAGTTCATTTCTTTACAACATAAGACAACAACAAAAGAACTCACATTGCCCTAAAAAAAAATCCCCTAAATTTTTTTTTTCCATTGCTGATCACAGAAATAATTCACAACCGATTTTAAAACTTATTGTGTCATTAAAAGGAATTACAATATAAATGCATGGAAAAAAGTTGACTTATTTTTTTTTTGGGAAAACAAAAGGACCCAACATAGCCAGTTACATTATCTTTGGTTATCTTTTATTGAGGGGCGTGTTTCAATGAAGAACTAGATCATATGAAATATGAGGGAATACGTAAAAATGGTACAGTTCAAAATTAAGAATTAGCTTTCCTAAAATACCTTCCTACGGTTTGGCACGGGCAAAATATTTTGAGGAAATCAATAATAGCATATTAAAGTTGAGCTATATTCTATCATACATTTTACTATTAGGAAATATTCCACTGCTTCCAAAATTTTTCCATTTCAAAGCATTGTAAATATTGGTATGTTCTAGTGTTCCTGATAGGCGAGTCCATTGGTGAATCCATTATCTTTAATTTGGGCTTATATTCACTCTAATTAGTTTTCACTAATAGCACCTCTCATATGATAGAATGATACATGAAGAGTAGCATTAGCCTTTCCTAACCATATTGTGTGTGACAATGTACAGTTTCTATTCTGATTATGACTTGGCTTCATAGACTGAAGTTGTACAGGCCCAAAAACAGAATACATCACAATACATCAAAAATAGAATACATCTACTCTTCAACACTCCCCCTCAAGTTGGACTCGAACAAATTGAAGGTTCCTAACTTGGATAACAAGCACTCATGAGCCTTTCTACCAAGTGCTTTGGTTAAAAAATCTGCTTGTTGTTTTCCTGACATCACATGCTTCAAACTGATCAAGCCACTTTGAAGCTTTTTTCTTACAAAATAACAGTTAATCTCGATGTGTTTCGTTCTCTCATGATAAATTGGATTTGAAGCAATTTGGATTGCAGCCTTGCTATTATAGTGGATACAAACAGGAATCAAATAAAAAACATGCAAATCTTTTAGTAAACCAGTGAGCCAAACAACCTCAGACATAATGCTTCCCAAGGCTCTATATTCTGCTTTAATAGAGGACCTTGAAATAGTGGTTTGTTTCTTTGATTTCCAAGAAATGATTGCTCTACCTAGTTTAATTAAATACCCTATGACAGATCTATGAGATTCTGGGCATGAAGCCCAATCTGAGTCACAAAACCCTTCCAACTTCATATTTCCTAACAAAGGAAAGAAAAGACCCCTGCCAGGATCCTTTTTTAGATATATCAGTGTTTAAAGCTACCTTTAGGTGAGATTTTCTAGGGCTGCCCATAAATTGATTTAACAATTGAACAATATAACTGATATCAGGCCTAGTTGTAGTTAAGTATAACAATTTCCCTATCAAATGTCTATATCTAGTAGGATCCTTTAGCAAGTCATCTTTCTCCCCCTTTCTAGGCTCACTGTAGAGCCTTAAGCTTGGATTCATTGGGACATTTCATGGTTTTGAAGCTCTTAAGCCAGTGATAGCTAACAAATCTAAATTGTACTTTCGTTGATTAAGTATTAATCCTTTTGTTGACTTAGCAAACTTAGTGCTATGGAAATATTTCACTAAACCCAGATCCTTCATTTTAAAGTTTGCATGTAAAAAATCCCTAGCCTTATTTATGACTGCTACACTATTCCTAGTCACAATCAAGTCATCAACATAAGCTAGAATAATAATGAATTCATCTTTATCTTGTTTAGTAAATAAAGAATAATCATATTTACTATGAATAAAACTACCAGCAATTACAGCTTCACACAATTTTACATTCCATTGCCTAGCTATCTATTTTAAACCATATAAGGATTTAGTTAGCTTACATACACTTTTCTACCCCTGCTTACTAAATCCTAGAGAAATTTTCACGCACACCTCTTTACCTAAGTCCCCTTGTAGAAAAGCATCATCAACATCCGTTTGAATCATATCCCAATTATTACGTGTTGCAATAGCTAAAATAATATGAATAGTAGTCATTTTCACAATAGGGGAGAATGTTTTTGAATAGTCTATGCCCTTCACTTGACAGAATCTTTTTGCAACTAGTCTAGCTTTTAATTTATTTAGGGTCCCATTTGCATTAAACTTCTTTTTAAAAATCTATTTACAACCTATAGCTTTCTTCCCTAGTGGCAAATTCATAACTTCCCATGTTTTATTCCTTTCTAAAGCACTACTTTCATCTTGCATTGCTTTAATCCATCTTTTATCTTTTATAGCCTCCTCCAAAGTTTCAGGTTCACTTATATCATTTGTTGAAGCTAAAAAATTCTTATATGATTCTGAAATATTCGCATAACAAATGTTGTGTTGCATAGGATACATAATCTTTGTATTTCCTTTGCTGTCTACTTTATTTAGATAGTCTAGGTTGGAACAATCATAATCTCTAAGCCAATTAGGGACATTTCTATCCCTAATGGGCTATCTTTCTAAACCAGTGTGTCTGTTGTTATTTATTGTAGTATTATTGTTCGAACCACTACTAGTTTCATTACATTCAGTCATAGGATCATCAATAGTATGTAAAGGAGGATCACAAGTAACAATAGGTTCAGGAATGTCATAAAATAAATGGATCCTAAAATTGTACCTGAGGTTGATTGTTAATAGTAGATAAACCATATGTAAAAGAAAACTTATTTTCAAGAAAGACAATGTCCCTGTTCACAAATATATTATCATTTCTAAAGTCATAGAGGATATATCCCTTTTGGCTATTAGAATATCCTAGAAAAACACATTTAATAGATCTAGCTTCAAATTTTTCTAGTCTCTTTGGGATTTTAGCATATGCTAAATAGCCAAACACCTTAAGCCTAGATAAATCAGGCTGCCTTTTATATAATATTTCATATGGAGATCTATAATTCAAAACTTTATAGGGAATCCTATTAGTAAAAAGTACACCAGTCCTAACAGCTTCCCCTCAAAATTTAATTGGCAAATTAGCTTGAAAAATTAAGCTATAGGAGACTTTTAGAGTATGCCTATGTTCTCTTTATACAACCCCATTTTGTTGTGAGGTATGTACACAAGTAGTTTCATGGATAATACAATTTTCTAGGAAATAAGTAGAAGCATCATGGTTCACAAATTCAATTCCATTATCACTACGATCTACGGACACACTTAACTTTACTACTAAACTAATTTGTTATAAGGCAGAAGAACTATTATAGATGGTAAAATGTTTCATGTTTATTGTGTAGAAGGTAAATCCAAGTTGTTCGAGAAAAGTCATCAACTATAGTAAGAAAGAATTTGTAGCCTTAATAAGTGGGAACTTCATATGGTCCCCAACATCAACATGAAGCAAGACAAAACAAGAAACCAATTTTATTTGACTAGAAGGGGAAAAAAATGAGTCTACTTTGCTTTAAAGAAAATGTCACAATTAGAAGAATTGATAGAAGACAAAGTGTCCTGTAATGGGATTACATGTTTAATGATAGAATCAGATGGGTGCCCTAATCTTAAATGACAAATGTTTTTTTATCAGAAACAGGATTAGTGGCATGAACATTAAATGAAGTGAGGCTTTCATCTATCAAGTACAGACTAGAATCTAATCTACCAATCATCTTGGTTCTGCCACTAAAGAGGTCCTGCAACATACAAATATCTAGAAAAAATGCCACCACACACTGTTGATCTTTTTTTAGACAAGAAATAGATATTAAATCATAACAAATTCCTGGAGCATATAAAACATTGTCTAAGACAATATTATCAAAAAGCCTAACACTACCAATATGAGTAGCAGATAGTTTATCAGCATTAAGAATTTTTATTTTAAGTGGAGTGCTACTGTATTCCTGATAAGTGTCAAGAAATGGTAGTTGGCTAACAATGTAACATAAAGCTCTTGAATCTAGCATCCAGTGAGGGTATGCATTAAAATCAGATATTGAAACTAAATTTAAATTCAAACCTAAAGACTCTCTTGAGTCTTCAATGGCTATTCCCCTTATTGGAAGGTTCTTGGCCAAGAGAGACTTGATCTTGTTCCTTAGATTGTCAATAATTTTCTCATGGTCTTTTAGGGACATCAATTGGTAATCAGATGATGGGTCTCATTGTGGCTTGGATCCAGTGTAGGAATCAGAACCTTCTATGTGGTTAGCTTGAGTGAATTGGTTACCTTATCCTTTTGCTCCTTGAAAGTTTGGAGGGAATCTGATGAGGAGAAAGAAATTATCCTTTATGTGTCCCTTTCTATGGCAATATGAACACTCATCAGTGGGATTTCCTTTAGCATGGCCTCTTTCATATCGTCTACTTCCTCTTGTTGTTGTAGCAGTAGAGTAGTCAGACGATTTTAGTGAAGAAGAAGATATGGAACGTTGGGCTTCTTCTTATGATGTCATGGAGTACGCTTGATTTATTGAAGGTAGGGGCTTTGAATGGGTTGGTAGGAGTCATTAAGACCTATGAGGAACTGAAAAAGTTTTTGTTGTTGGATGATTTTTCCATACTCGATCGAGGAGTGGCATTTACAAGCAAGGAGAGAAAACTGTTGGAGTATTCTTCCCATAGTTCTTTTATCTTTATAAAATAACTCGAAACAGACATACTTCCTTAACTGAAGGGATTGATGAGATGATGAACACTATAGATCTTAGTCCCATTGATGATGTCAAAGCATTCATGCATATCATTCCAAACTTCTTATGCATTTTTTGAGAACGTGATGTTGGCAGTGATTTCTTTGGAGACTGAGTTGATAAGCTAAGAGAGAACCACTATATTACAGTGATCCCATTGGCTCTGGAACTATTCATTCTGTGATTCATATTTGCAAGATCCATCCACCAAGCCGATCTTGTTCTTTACTCTAAGGGCCATCCTCATGGCATGATTCTAGATGACGTAGTTCGTGCCCCTGATGAATAGTTGAGTAGTGAGGGTTGATGCTTAGGTGCTCGACAGGTGAAGGTAAAGTGGATGGTTTAGGTCAATCGCAAAAGAAAATGATTGAGACCTTTTTATCTTTGTCATGGTAAATCTTAAAGGAAAGATGAGATTTGGTTGATGAAGGTTGACATTGTGATGCTTGATCGAAAAAGATGGAGGAACGCGGTGGAGAAGAAAAATGATTGTGTAAGACTGAAAGAAGATAGTGATTAGGGCAAAGAATGATAGAGTGACTTCAAAATGTGTAAGTGTTTTCCATGCTCTATTTCTAACCAAACTTAATAATAATGTCTTTTGAAGATATATAAAAAATTGTGAACTATTTTTTAACATTGAACCTTATGTGTGTGTAAAAAACATTAGCATATTTTAATTTCAAGTAAGAAGTGTGTGTACATATATATAATAATATTGTTAGCTTATTTTAATGATAAAGGAGTTATTTATATTATAAATTATTTAATTGTAGATTTATATTAATATATTATATTTTACATTCTACATATTATATATCATCAACTGCAATTTAACTAGTCATAAGTTTACTTACTTATTGTAGTTGTCTTTTATTTAAAAAAAAAAGGTTAATGACTACTTTATTTTAAAAGAATGTCATATAATATTTTAATTATAGGTTTTTCGTCTAATAAACCAATTAGTCTGAAACTTGAAAGATAGGTCTTAGTGTCACAAAATTCTCCTTCTTAACGTGATTATTCATAGGGTTAATAGTGAGATCTTAATAATGCACATAATACTTGTATGTTTTAAAAAAAAAATTCAGAACCAAAAAATTTTGTAATTCTAAGCCATCAAACCAATTCAACAAATTTTAGATGAGTCAAAAATAGATCCATTAATTCATAAGAGGAGGAGCACAACATCTCTAAACCACACTACCATAAAAAGGGCAAAATATTCACATTTTTTTAGTAAAAATTCAACGATTATAAATCGTTGAGTAAATCAATCGCTGAATATTCTTTGAGCTTTTATTTAATAGTTAAAAATCATTGAATATTTATGATTTATTTAATGATTTTTTTGTATGCTAAATATATGCTTGAGGCAATTTTTTTGACATATCAAGTAGGAAATATTTAATGGTTTTTAACAAAAAAATCGCTGAATATGTTTTATTTATTCAGTGATTATTTGTCATAACTGTTGAAATATATCATTAATATTCAACAGTTATTGACATAAAACTATTGAATATTTGTTTAATGATATTCAATCGTTTTATTTTATAACAATTGAATATTTTGACCAATTTTTTTTTTATTTGCTATTCATATCCTACATTTCTACAGCAACCCCTTACATTAATATTGAACACTTATAGGTAAATATCCAACACACTTAAAATAGAATTTCAACAGCCAGCATATTATTTTAATACATGAAATTTATATTATGCATTACTACACAAATTATATACAATTTGAACTCGCTAACTTAAACTAATAAGTGGCCAAAACAAAGCTCTAAATCTCAAAAATTTGACTAAGGAGGTATAGCTAGGTATGTTAGCTTTAAATATAGATCAACATCATCTATGTCTTTACTATTGCTAGTTATTATAGCTAAACCATGCTTGAAAAATACTATGTGCTAGCTCTTTAAAAACTTCTTTTCATTTGAGCCTTAGTAAATACATCACAATATGCAGCCTCTTAGTACGGATTGTAAAAACAACAAATTAAAGTCATGTTAATTAATCAAAATGTTATATAATGATGAGAAGATTGACAACATATATACATTTGTTTGAAAGAGTCCTAATAGGAGTGTGTTGAATTATGTCCTTCATGTATTTCATGACCATGTACTCATAATTCCTTGCTTTGTCATGTTGTTTTAGGCATTATGATCATACATTGGATAAAAAATTGATCAGTTAATGACATGACATGACTTATATTTATGTCGTAAACACTGTTAATGATAAATCATGTACCTTGCTAACTGTCCATGATGTCACTTTATCAAGGCAATCACTACCTATTGTTAGTTATATTATCGATCGACCTTAATGTAGTACCTGACAATGGCTCTAACATAAAACAAAAAAAGTGATATGAGAAAGAGTCACAATTTAATTTTGATGAAAGTGAAGTATCGTAAAGCGATTTACCTTCACAATAAGGCACTATGAATATTTTGTTCCCATTGGCACCACATTGCTTAAAGTATTTTAGAAAGCGTCTGAGCTATTTTTTAATCCTTGCTTAAGACTTATATCTCGTGGCCATGAAAAGTGACCAAATGGGGACTAACGAGTATAACTCTCTGCTACATCTCTCCCAGCAAGCATGGTGGTGTACAGGTGTTTTTGAAATGTCAAAAGAAGTTCCTTGAGTAATAAATGACTAGAATATAGATATAGAAAAATATTTAATGTAAAGTTTTAGAACATACCTTTATATAAGTTACACAAGGTAGTAATAGCTGAGCATGGTTGACAAGTCATCAACACTCATTATTGACATAGTTGTTGACTCTAATCTCTGTACACTGCTGCAGGAAAAGGGAGGCATTACTCCTTCTTATGTCTCTGTGTAAGTCTTAAGTAACTTCTGGTGTCCATCGAGTGTGACTAGTTGACATTGAGGTGTTAATTGAGGGGCTTTAAGCATATGGGCTTAAAGGAGAGCCTGGATGCATCCTTAGGAAATATGATGGACTATTTGGATCTGTCAATAGAGTTCTTATCATTTCACCTCTTCTGATTATTATGTCAGTGCTTTTATATCTTCCAGTTCTTTCTTAGCCTTTGATTCTTTCTTTCCTACTGGTTTATCAATAGGCTAGTTTTTTCACTATATGTAGTTAGAGATTAACTACAACAAATGCAGGAGGAAAGTTAAATTTTTAGTTGAGTTTAATTATTATACTTTTAGAGATAGCGCTAAAATATGTATAAGACAAACTGGCCATGCTGCAAAGCCTCCAATTGTATCTACCATTACCTTTGTGTCTTTAGTAGGGTGAGGCAGATCATAACTAGGTTTCTCATCTGTCTTCAAGAAACCTTGGCTGTCTCTTCAAGGGAGAGTCTCATTGTGAAGCATGATTTTTCCAGCAATGTTATACATACATCTTAGTGCAACCAAACTGTCATCTTCTTTGAAATAATCAACGTTAGCCTCACCCTAAAAAAAGAGAATAATATTAAAATGAATAAGGCTAGGAAAATGAACAATATTACCTCAAGTAGGAGATGAGATGGGACTGTGCAACTGTCATTCACACTAGGACTAGTATAGCCTAGTAGTAGCCTTAACCTATACTAATTTAGCAGTATGTCAATAAGTCTAGACTATTCTTGTATCTTTTGCGACTATATTTGTATCTACTTCTATTCCACTAGTTCTTGCCTCAGTTCTTAAACCTCAATAGAAGAAGCAATCTTTCTATTACAACTTGTACCCCTCTCCAACGTATTCTTCTTCTTTGTGAGGCCGAAGCTGATGTTATGAACATGACTAAGATGGTCAGTATTCCCAATGCTTCTTCCAAGATATCCTCATCAGTAGTAAGAGTATTTGCTTATGCCTCCTAAGTCAGGCTTTCCTGTGACGTAGCAAAAGTAAAGTAAATAACTAAAAAAAATAAATAATAACATTATATCGTTAACATTTACTATTATGTAAATAATTGCTTTTATTTTTAGATTGTCAATATTATCATCTTTATTCTTTCGAGCCTTGGCCTAAATCTTGCCGCAGGATATAGAACCTTTTAGCACTTGCTCTTTTTCAATTAAGGCCTTTTCAATACCTACATACCCCCTTATGCCCAGCCTTATAAGTATATTCATTCTTCTTTGCCAACTCTTTATTTTTTGCACTTAATCCTTTGAAAACACAAAACATGATAAATAAGTTGAAATAAATGCCATTAAAAGCAACAATATTTGATTAAATAATAAAAATAATACTTGAACTCTGGACTACGGCGTGAGTCAATAAAAGCTTTCCATTTATCCAAATTTACAATCGACCTAATAAGGGGAGGAATTGTATCTTGATACCCTCTACATCATAATACTTTTGGTTGAAACTTGTGTATTCAAGAGAATCAATTGGATGCAGAACCTTATCATCTTTAATTCTCCTACGTGTATGCCACGTTAGATTCTTTGCCTCTTGATGTATGCTATACAAGTGCTTGAATCTTGGAATAATAGGAAAATACCACATCGTCTTCCTTGGACTCTTCCCATTCTACTTATAGCGTGATGCCTCACACTCAGGACAATGAGTTAGCTCTTCATGTTCATTCCTGAACAAGATATAATTATTGGGACAAGCATGCATTTTCTTATAACTCAGGCCAAAGTTATCCATAATACCTTCTTTGCATCACATAGCTGACCTGAGAGCTTGTTCTTCTTCAGTAGTATTAGTCTAATAAGAGAGAGCAAGCTTGAAAAGCTTGTATCACTACACCTACTTATAGCTTTCAAGTTGTATAATTCCAACATAGCAGGAAACGAAGTGAAATCAGTACAACCCTTATACAAAGGTATCTCCACATCAGTTTCCAACTTCTCTAACTTCTCTAAAAAATTCTTGAGTTTCCCTTCCATTTTATTGGCTAATTCTTTGAAACAGTAGTCAACCTCATATGTGCTTGTGTGTCAGAATTCGATGATGATAAACAATTTTCATATGCTCCTAGCTACTTTTATTCACATCTTTAGGTATGTCTTCATACTTTATCCAATACTTATAACTTTGATCAATTCTATATTTAAACAAGTGGAGTTCACATGTTTCAAGAGAAACTGACTTCACATTACCATAGCTTAAATAAAGGCAAACAATTCATCCATGGTCTTTTACATAATTTACTACAAACCTAATAAAGTTTGCCAACCCATCCCATTATTCTTTGGATAGACAATTGGTAGACATCAAATCCCTATTCATAATTAATGCCTTTGTTTAAGAAAGATAATAAAGATAGAAAAGCATTCAGTGAGTAGACAATTTCATTGCTTAAAGGCTTAAATTCAGTGTCCCTCAAGCCTTATTCTCTATTTGTACTAATTTAATTAACCAAAATGTTAAACTACTTCAAAGAAATCTCAATCTTGTTCCATATAATTGCAAAATAAAATTTTGAAAAAATTTTAGTAGCATAAAATTGAGTATTTCTCGGGCTTAATGCCCTCTTTTCACAAATTCAATATTAAAATAATTATAATTTCAAGCCAACATACATATAGATAAATCTTAGATCAATTTCAGAACAAAATACTATTACAACTAAAAGGTTAAGCAACCATGTAACATAACAACTATAATCTATACAAAAACAAGTCCAATTCCAAGCTCAATAGGAAAAAAAAGGAATCAAACAACTAGAAAAATATAATATTTAAGAACAAGGGTTGCTTGCAATTATGCATGATTTTTTTCCATGATTGACCTAGTTTCCTTCAACTGCCACTTTAACAGTTATATACTAGCCATTTATGCAATTTTTAGCTCCATTTATTGATCAATTCTTTTTTCCCCCAAAATTATAAGATTAACAAAACTAACGATATTAATTCTAAAGCATAGGAAAAAATTGAAAAGCATTGGATAAAAGTGAATAAGAACATGTTTACTAAGTCAAGATATATGTCTTATTGTTAATTAAAAAAATAGTTTATCTCAATAAACTAAACAATCACAAGCTAGTACATATTGAACCAAACATGAATAATCACAAGCTAACCACATATAGAAAAATAATTAGTTTATCTTGAAAACATGTTTACTAAATTTTGTTCAAGATTGCCCCACCACATATTAAACTAAATTTGAATAATCACAAGCTAACCAAGTACTCTGATCTTTTCTCTTGTCTTTCACAGAACGCACTAATCGAGACATAAAACAATAAAATCAATAAACAAAATATCACAATTAAATCTCAATATAGACCAACAAAGTATTACAAACTCAAACCAATCCAATCCTAATAGCCTAATATGAATTCTAAGTTTAAAATAACATTATCAACCTCATCAACTTCCTGAGATAGCAAATGAGATAGAGAAATATAAAGCAATAGTGAGAGTCCAGAGGAAGCAAAGACCAAAAGATGAGTAAGAGAGTATGAGAGCTTCAAGGGCAAATGACGGACCAGGAGCATTGAGGGGTGGCCAACGGTGAGAGCAAAAATCAATGTCTCTCAGTTGCTTTTGTGAAGAAAAATGGGAAGAGGAAGATGAAGAGCAAGAGCAAGACAAAGAGGACGAGGAAGAGGAGCTAGGATTTGGTCGGAAATGGGTCTCGAAGGAAGAGGAAAAGGAAGGAAATGCATAGTGGCCGTTGATGGCTTGTAGGTGATTATCTCTAATCCTCTCTGCCCGTGTTTGTGACTGATGCTCTGAGGAAACGTGTGGTGGTCGGCTACGGGTCTTGGAAGAAATGGGCATCACTCTGCTCTTGTCTCTTACTCGCGATTCTGTGTCATGCTCGTTGAAGAGGAAGGAGATTTTAAATGGTTATATTCAATGGTTACTTTAAAATAACCATTGAATATAACTTAAAAAAATAAATTTACAATACTTAATGAAATACCCAATTGTTATTTAATTAAAACCGTTGAGTAATTTAAAAAAAAATAAAAAGTTAACTATTCAAATAATATATATATATATATATATTCAACGTTTAAGCCTAGAGAACTGTTGAGTATTACAATATTAAAAAAAATAATTTCCTCAAATATTGTGTATATATATATATATTCAACGGTTTAATTTGAGTAATTGTTTAGTATTTCAATGCAATACTCAATGGTTTTTTTAATTTTAACCATTAAGTGTTTAATTTTAATTTATTTAGATACTCAATGGTTATGTTAGTGAACCATTGAGTCTTATTATAAATATTAAAACGGCTTGTTGGATAAACGTTTAATATGTATCTTTAACTTTCCCGCATCTTAATATAAAATTTTTTTAATTATAATCATTGAATAAATGCTATTCTATATAATTATTTTTGTAGTAGTGCCAACCAAATGAGAACAATGAAGCGTAGGAAAAATTATTTTACAGCAATATCAATTGATCCAACATATGTATGGAACAAGAACTTGAGATAAAAACAATCATACCAAATAAAGAATTGTAAATCAATAAAGAAATGACAAGTAAAAAATATAATTGTTCACGCTATAATTAAATCAGTTGTTTTATCTTATTCTACATAAATAGAATTTAGTAACAGATTCATCTATTGTTGCAAATATACAATCACAAATTTTTCATACATACCCATTTCGTAACCTCTATCATGCGGATTAAATTCAACGAACATGATGCATCTTTTTCAAGTCTTTAAAATTGGTGCCTATAAAAGAACATATCAAATCTTAGCATTTTTTCTTCAATATTTATTTCACAACACCTGTCAAATATTAATTTGGATCTTAATGGAACCAATAAACCATTATGTTACAAGTATAACCAAGTTTGGTTCCCTAATTCATGATAGAAAATGTGAATACTGTCTTGATCATGATATTGACAAGGGATTTTTATCCTACAATTTTTTTTTTTTTGAAGAAAGTATAGACATTTGAAAAGAAAAGATCCCAAAAAATAACCTGAAGAACAAAGAATTTTCCATTTTCGGCTTTTTAGTCCAAACACACAAGAAATGGTCAAAGAGTAGGAAATAATACTAAAAGCACCCCTAAGGAGCATACTCACAACCCAATGCTTTAAAAAATTGGTCCAATCTATATTACAGCAACCTAATTCCCGATAACAGTATTAAAGTTATTTTGAATACCATCATTATTTCTTAATATTTAGAAATAATTGTGTAGTCACCAGGATGATAATTTCAAAAAATTAAATACATTAAATTGATTACAACTTTATTCCATGTACAAGGATAATTTTTTTATATAGTTTATCAATATTCTAGAGTGATTATTAGATATACAAACGGGATTGTAAACGATTAGGATAATTAGATATACTCACCACCCATATTAATGATGCCAATTAAACTTTGATTTTGTTGTAGTAATTGTGTGTGTGTGTGTGTCAAAAAAGTCTCACATTGCCTAAATGAAGAGTGCTCCTAGTATATAAATACTAAAGAATGAAATGGGCTAGTAAAATTGGCTTTGAAAAAAAGTGGGCTCACGTGCACAAAACAGGCCAACTCAAGGCAATCGCTATTAAAAATAGTCGATTCGCCCCCTGTGTGCAAGTTCAAGAGGCACTAATAAATAATTATTTATTTTCTAAGCTTACCAAAAAACCCTTAAATTTTCGCTATTTAAAGGTTGAATTCGAGCCTTGGGCATTTCTGGGTGTTAAACCATTTCTCAAAATAAATTTTGTTAATTAATTTCTTAAACGCGTTTGTCCCCCAACGACTCTAGATTAATGATGTTTTATGCGTGTGTAACCGAGGCTTTAATTTAGTGATTATGAGCCCAACTGTAACACTTGCCCCGAGTGCTATCCAAAAATCACACAATTCAAATAAACTAAGTGTGGTTAAGGAGTTAATCCTAAAACCAACTTAGGAAACAAACCATTTAAATCACTAAGCAAATATACGATTGCAAAGTAAACATTTAAAACCTTAGAAAAAATTATAAGTTCTAACTATAGCGCACGGAAGCAAGTTAGACGAAAGAGAAATAAAAAGATACTGTCATGACAGCATTTAAATTGCTGTCATGACAACCCTCTCGAGTCAACTTCTGGGAGGCGTCATTCTGTCATCCGACCTTCGATCGAAGTGATTTTAAAGCTCACACGTTACATTCAAAGGGTACTATTTCATTTAAATTTCAAAAAGATCCAACGGTCGGATTTAAAATTAGACATGTTAAAAATTTGATTATTTTTGCTGTCATGACAGCTAAAAAGCTGTCATGACAGCACTTCCGGACCAACTTTCGGAGTGCACCATTTCATCATCTGACCTCCGATCGGAGTGATTCCAAAACCCACATGTCACTTTTAAAGAATACTATTAGCATACTAAATTTTAAAAAGATCCAACGGACGGATTGAATTTTGTGCAGGTTATAAAATCAATACTGTAGCTGTCATGACAGCAATTTAATGCTGTCATGACAGCACCTCCAGACCAAATTCTGGAGTGCGTCGTTTCTCCATCCGATATCCAATCGACGTAATTCCAAAGCCCACACGAAGCTTATAAAAGTTTTTACTTGTGACCCAAATTTTAGAGAAATCCAACGGTCGGATTAAGATTTGGACACCCGGATGCAAAAGTGCAGCTTTTTGGTAAAAACCATTTTCAAAATTGTCCAAATCCCATCCTAATGGTCACAAACCTGTGGAAACACTTTGGACACGTCAAATAAGATTAAAAACACCTGATAGAACATTCAAATGATGGAAAACCCCCATACATCAAAATTTGACCACCCGGGTGCCATTTCCCAAAATGGACCCTAAACCCCCAAAATGCACAAATCATACAAGAGTGGTCACAAATCAATCCAAATACCATGTATTTATATAAATACATATGCTAAACATTTTCACTTGGCTCAGAGCTCCTTGTGGGGCCCACGCACCCACTCTCTCTATCCAAGCTGTATGTTTGCCCATAGCACACCATTTGCAATGCAACCACTTTGCATTTGCTTATAAAATCACATATATATCAAAATAAAGATCTGCTTGTAATAGAAACTTGGTCTACTAAGTAAATCCATCAAAACCACACACCATAACCAAGTTTCCTAGCCACAAGTCTGCAAACAGACAAAAATTCATACACAAGCACACAATCCACACATATTCACACACACACACATAATCATATCCTACTGGCACCCTAATCTTAAATACATTACAATATATTTGCTCAAAAGAAAGGGGTTGCAGTTCTTTACAAATCACAAGCAAACCCCTAGCTTTGCTCCTTTCCCCGTCCACCACTGGATCCTTCGCCTGGACCTAGAATATTGAAAAGAAAGGGGTGAGACAACCACAGTCTCAGTAACAGCAAAATTTACATTGATTATTACAAAGTAAGCCATAATCAAATAAACGAATAATAAATTCAACATAGTATATAATTTAGCCATTTAAAATGCATGAATGCATGACCTAGGCCGGTATGGCCTTTCATGACCAACAGAATGCCCCTGGCACTCTTTAACTCGCAGGTAAACCTTATACCTACTTGTACCTCCACAGGCACAAAACATAATCTAAGGCATGATCTAATCCACCGAACCGCCTATGCCCCTTCGACGTGAATCCTGAGCAGTCAAAGCTAACTCCCTCCCAGAGCCAGCCCGACTTACTCTCCATGTGAGGGCTACCTTGGCCTAGGCACTCAACCTCACACTTCATATGTTGGATTCCCTCCCCCACTGAGAGGTGTCGAACACTCAATACACTAACCACTTTAGTGCACTGAGCCCACAATACGTAAGACAACACTGAGTACTGACAGTGTGCCATAGAATATCAAAAATCCACACCTTCTCATTGGTAACTCCCACCGAGATCATGCCTTTTACTCTTGTCTACCTTTCCTGAGTATTGACCATTCAACACTCTAAAGTAGTATAATATTTATAAATCTCAATTCCATAAAAACATTGTTATTAAACAATTAGAAAACATATTTGCACTATAATCAAAGTAGTACCCCATAACCCCTTATAAAGCACATTTAATCTTTTAAAACATGTAATGCATGATAACTAGTAATATTTATTCAAAAATAGCTAAAACAAAGTAATAAAAAATATAAATTCCCCTGTTACCTCAACCCTTTGGTACTAAAAGGGTTCCCCTTGTACAAAATAGGGCTCGGCTTGTTCCTTACTTCTCAATAAGTTCCACCAACAATTTTCTACAACATATAAGTGATCCACATCACTTATCATGACAAATAGCATTAATGAAGACTATAACTTATACCACACAACTTAGGTCAATGAGTCATAATCCACCCTAATGGTCCATATATTAAACCAACCATTCACATAGTATCACTTAACCACCAAAACCATTTATTAGCCATCACTAGGCTAATTTTCAATTTATATAATTTTTTAATCAATTAAAAACCTTTACTTAGTGCCACCAACTTTCACCATTAGCCCTTATAATGAAAACCAAACCTTAATTTAAATCTTATTGGGCTCAAATAGCAAAATTATAACTAAATCAATAGGCTTAAACCATTGAGGAGCAAAAACCCAATTTCTCAAGGTTTATTTTGTGCCCAAAACACTTCTTTTCATCCAATTATTCACTCAAAACTTTAGATCACTATATAAAAACTCAAAACATGCTCCCTAGAATCCAAAGAAACAAAAGCTTACAAGAATAAAGCCTTTGGGATCAAAATCCAAAATTTCCTCTTCCAAAAATTGAAGAAAATCAAGAGAAAGAGAAGAGGATTGAAGTAGGGAGTTTACCTATCGTGTAGCCGAGCTCGCAACGGTCGCAAAGACTCCTAGATCCAAGCCTAACTCCCTCCCTTTCTCTTCTCTTCTTCCTCTCTCTCTCTCTCCCGTTTGTGCGTTTCCTTCCCTTGTTCATTTTCTGCGTTTTCTGCATCTGTTTGCTCTTTAAAATGCTGGTCAAAAATTTTAGGGAAAATTACAAGTAAGGGCCCAACATTTTTTATTATTGCACAAAAGCCCAGGTCAACTTTGGTAATTTTTCCCATAGTTAAAAATCAAATAAAACTAAACTTTTGCTTAGAAAAATTCAAACTCTAGACCTCTATCAAATTATTCTAAATTTTAATTTAATTATAGATATTTTATTTTATTTTATTTTTATAAATCCGAGTCTTAAAATTTCGAAATGTTACACCAACGTTCATGTCTTTGCCTTCGACCTATACATAGCCATGGGTATAAACAGAATATTGTCCTTACCTCTTAAGCTTTCAAGGCTTTCTTTCCTACTTTGCTATGTTCTTCTTCTTCATCTGAATTTGCTAGTGTTTGATGTTCTATGCCCTTATAATTTGTAGGATGTACTTGTTTAATCTTGGAGAACTGCCGATCTGCCGTACTAGTGTGTAGGAATAGTTTTTAAGGATGGTGTCCTTTGGCACGACTTAAGCAACTTCTGATTACCTTCATACCACCAACAATCGTAAGAACAAGCCGAACTAAATGGTGTCCAACAATGCTAAGAATGTCATCCTTAAGGATGTGTCTTATGGTTCTAGTAGAGATCACTTCATCCCTACTTCTGTTGCTGCCCTCCTGCCGAGGCCATTCCCAGACATATCAAAAATAGAGGTCTTTGATGGCAAGAATTTCAAGCGCTGGCAGGAATGAGTCTTTACCATTCTTGATATGCATGGTGTAGCTACTACTCTTGCTCAAACTGAGCCTACTGCTAACGCTGACCAAGCCCAAAGAATTGCATGGACTCACGCCAACAAGGTATGCCGACACACTATCATTAGTACTTTATCAAATGTTCTATTTAATGTCTATTATGTCTACAAGGATGCCTGTAAGATATGAGAGTCCTTAGTGACAAAGTACACTATTGAGGATATTGGCAAACAAAAGTTCTTTGTAGGAAACTACTATAAATGGGAGATGATCGAGAATAAGGATGTAAAGGAGCAAATCAATGAATATCACAAGCTGTTGGAGGAGCTTCGTGTTGAAAACATCAACCTTCTAGACAAGTTCATTACTAGAATCTTAATTGAGAAGCTGCCAGAATCGTGGAATGATTACAAATAGAAACTAAAACACAAACTGCCATAATCGTGGAATGATTACAAATAGCAACTAAAACACAAACAGAAGCACTTGTCCTTGACTGACTTGGTCACTCATATCATAATCGAAAACAGCAACTATAAGGAAGTATGTGTAGCTAGAACTAGAGAAATGACATCCAAAACCAATTTGGTATAGACAAGGCCTCACAACAAGAGGTATGACCCTAAAACTAAAGATAACAAAAAGAATAGGAAAATTTGATTGCCTACCCAGTTCTTCTAACATAGTGTAAGAAGAGAGCGAATTGTGATAAACTTTAAAAGCCAAATGTAAATTTGGCACAATGAGATGATGATAGTGATGATGATATAATTGCTGTAATAGTGTTTCAAGGTCTCTTAATTTTTTATGTGAAGAAGTAGGTGGTAGACTTTGAGGCGACTAGGCACATATGTGATAATCGGGACATGTTACCTCCTATGATCCTGTAAAGGAAGGGAAAGATCGTGTTTACCTTGCTGATTCCCAAATTGTCAAAGTTTAAGGAAAAAGGGAAAGTGGTCTTAAAGCTCACACCAGGAAAGACTTTGGGTCTGAATGATGTTCTGCATGTGCCTAAAATTAAAGAAAACTTAATTTTAGTTGCTTTGTTAGGAAAAGCCAGGGTTAAAGTGTCATTTGAATCTAACAAGATTTTAATGACAAAGATATAATGTATTTATGGGGAAAGGGTATTGTAATCAGGGACTATTTATTTTAAATGTTGATGAAATGAATAAGACTGCATCTTCTAAGTATATGATGTTTATATAATTAATGCCTTTGATTTGTGGCATGCTAGACTAGGTCACACTAGTAAAGGTTATATAAATAGGATGTGACAATTTGGTCTTCATTTTGAAATTAAAAACAATGATTTTGGAAAATATGAAGTATGTGTAAAAACCAACAAAGGAAAAAACCTCATTTTTTTAGTCAAAGAGAATCTGAATTACTGTCTTTAGTTCACACTGATTTAGGTGATTTGAAACAAACTATGACTAGAGGTGGTAAAAAAAATATTATATCACTTTTATTAATGACTTTTCAAGATATTCTAAGATATACTTACTAAGAAATAAAAATGAAGCTTTTGAAAATTTTCTTTTATACAAAGCAAAAGTTGAGAATCAGTTAAACAAAAAGATTAAAAGAGTTAGATCTTATAAAGGTGGATAATATGTTTTATTAAATGATTTTTTTTGTAAAAAAAGGTATTATTCATAATAAAACACCTCCTTATTCTCCCGAGTCTAATGGTGTTATAGAAAGAAAAATAAAATATTAAAAGAAATGATGAATGCTTTAGTTGTGAGCTCTTCTATGCCTAATACCTTATAGGGTGAAGCTATTTTGTCTACATTTTTTATGAAATAGGATACCTTATAAAAAAATAAAGAAAATACCTTATAAGTTGTGGAAAGGGTTTACCCCAAATTTAAAATATTTGAAAGTGTGGGAGTATCTCGTAAAGTTTTATTACTTAATCCTAAAAAAAGAAAAAAATTATTTCTAAACTTTTGATTACATGTTTATTATGTATGATGAACAAAATGTAACTTATCGATTTTTAGTTTTTAAAATTGATGTTTTAGATCAAAACACAATTGTTAAGACTAAGAATGCTGAATTTTTTGAACATATTTTTTCCTTTAAAATTGAGCTTATTTCTAAGCTTGTAGAAAATTCTGAGTTTCAATAAATTCAAATGAGGATTTGATTTTAAGGAGAAGTAAAAGCGAAGAAGAGACATGAGTTTTAGAGATTATTTTTATATTTATTTGGTGCAAGATGAACTATTAAATTTTTATGAAACTATTTCTTCTTTTTGATGCTAAAGTTTTGAAAAGAAGAAATTGAAATTGAGTTCTTAAGAAAAAATAAAACTTGAATTTTAGCAGACTTAACTCTAGGAGCTAAGGTTAATGGGTATAAATAGATTTTTAAGAAAAAAAATATTTTTTAGATGGTTCAATCGATAATATAAAGTAAGGCTTATGGACAAGGGTTCTAATCAAAAGGAAAATATTGATTATTTTGACACATTTTTTCCTGTGACTAGAATTTTTTCTATAAGAATTCTTATTGCTTTAGTTTCGATTTACAAGCTTTTTGTTCACTAAATAGATGTTAAAACCACATTTTAGAATGGTGATTTGGAAGAAGAAATATATATGGTGCAACCTGAGGGTTATGTGATTCCTGGGTAAAAAAATAAACTTTGCAAACTTGTTAAATCTTTATATGGCTTAAAACAAACACCTAAGCAATGGCATGAAAAAATTGATAAAGTTTTGACAATTGGTGGATTTTCTACTGTTGAATTAGAAATATGTGTTTATACAAAACTTGTGAATAATAATTGTGTGATTATATGCTTATATATGGATGACATGCTAATCTTTGGTTCTATTATGTATATTGTTAATGAAACAAAAAATTTTCTTTCTTTAAATTTTGATATGAAAGATATAGGTAAAGCTAAGGTAATCTTAGGTGTAAAGATCATAAGGAATGAAAATAGGATTTTGCTTTCACAAGAACATTATATTGAGAAAATTCTCATGAAGTTTGGACCTCTTGAAGATGCGTAAATACTCCTTATGATTCGAGTGTGCAATTAAAAAAGCATAAGAGCAACCCATTTGCTCAATCTAAATATGCACAAATTATTGGAAGTTTATTGCATTTGATGAATTTTACCTTGCCTGATATAGCTTATACTATAAGCAGATTGAGCAAATATACCTACTATCCAAACAGTAAACACTAGGAGGCTTTGGTGAGAGTCTTGAGATATTCGAGAGGTATCATAAATTATGGTATATTGTATAGTAGATTTTCCACTATATTGGAAGGATACAGTGATGCTAACTGGATCTTGAATTCAAAAAAGACAAAATCCATTAATGGTTATATATTCACTCTTGGTGGCAGTGTAATAACCTGAAAGTCTGCAAAACAGAAAATTGATACAAAATCCTCAAGGGATTTTGAATTTATTATCATGGAGTTGGCTGAAACTGAGATTAAGTGGTTGAAAAAAATTTTAGCAAGTATTTCAACAGGTGAAAAGTCCACACCATTAATGTATTTATATAGTGATAGCCAATTTGCAATGACAACGACTAAAAATAAGACCTTTAATCTAATGGCAAAAGTAGACATATTCGATTAAAACATAATATTATAAAACAACTGCTTAAAGATGGGGTTATCTTAATTGATTATATAAGATCAGAGTTAAATCTAGCAAATTCGTTAACCAAGCCCATGGGAAGAAATTTATTATTGAAATGTCGAGGGGAAAGAGACTTCAGCTTGTTTAAAATTAACAATGATGGCAACCTAACTTTTGTGATTAGAGATCCTATGAAGAAGGTTCAATAGGTAAGAACAAGTCACTTATTAGTTCTGCTAGCACTAAATTTTTGTGTCTGAAAAAATACTAGAATGCATTGAATGGAGGCTCAGCGAAAGCCCTTAATGTTTTCATAGTTCTTATGAATGGTGTATTCATTGATGATACACTTGATGAAAATTCCTATACAAATGTGGAGTGTGGCCTCTCCTATGAGATTGTGGCAAAATCTCTAGAGCATTTGTTAAAGCCAGGAACGCACATGGCCGATAATGTGCAAAATTGTCATTAACAGTAGAGACTGTAGGAGTATAATTTGGTTAATAAAACCTCTAATACACACTTAAGATCTGATGGTTCAATAACAAAGTTACACTAACTTTTTTATGTGCTAAGTTTTATTAGTCTAAGTTTGGTTCAAGTTGAAAGACATCAAATTCAAAGTGATTATCTTCTGTGTGAATAACTCAGATGATAGTAGATCATTTTGACACATAGGAGATTGTTGTAGTAATTGTGTGTGTGTGTGTGTCAAAAGAAGTTTCACATTGTCTAAATGAAGAATGCTCCTAGTGTATAAATATTAAGAAATGAAATAGGCTAGTAAAATTGGTTTGGAGGAGAAGTGAGCTCGTGCGCAGAAACAAGCCAACTCAAAGTAATCATAGTTGAAAACAGCTAATTCGGCCCCTACATGTGAGTTCAAGAGGCACTGAGTTCTTTTTACTGGATTAATAAATAATTATATATTTTTTGAGTTTATCAGAAAACCTCAAAATTTCACTGTTTGAAGTTTGAATTCAAGCCTTGGCTGTTTCTGAGTGCTAAACCATTTCTCAAAATGGATTTTTTTAATTAATTTTTTAAATGCATTTGTCCCCTAATGACTCTAGATTAATGATATTTTATGTGTGTGTAACTGATGCTTTAATTCGGTGATTATGAGCCCAACGTTCATATCTTTGCCTTCAGCCTATACATAGCCATAGGTGTAGACAGAATAGTATTCCTGTCTCTTGAGCTTTCAAGGCTTTCTTCCCTCCTTTGTTGTGTTCTTATTCTTCTTCTGAGTTTGTTGTTCTGTGCCCTTGCATTTTGCAAGACGTGCTTGTTTAATCCTAGAGAACTACCAATCTGTCGTACTAGTGTATTGGAATAGTTCTTAAGGACAGTGCCCTTCGACACGACTCAAACAACTTTTGATTACTTCCATACCACCAATAGATTTCATAGGAATTTTTCCAAATTAGAGTGATGATTAGATATACAAAATTATTAAATATTTGATTTATCTCATGCTTACGGCAAGAAATCAATTCCATAACTTATATAATTAAATACCTTTTTTTTTTAGTTTGAATTTAGAAGCTTTTTACACAACTTCTCATCCGCTAGTGCGTGAACGTTACTCCCTTTGTCTCATTTCATATGACTTTATTTTGTAAAATTATGGATATCAATGAATTTAATTAAATATAGTTTTGAATATTAATTTCTATTAAAAAATAAATCTCCAAAAATATCAATCATTTTATTGGTATTACAAAGTATCACTCATTTAACAAGGGAGTGAGAGGTTAGAAACATTTAAGAAGTAAAAATGATGAAAAATAATTCAGGAGTAAAATTTCATTAATGAATCATTTTTTTAAAAGTACCTTATATTATGAAAAATTAGATCACTCAAACAAATATCTTACACACAGCACAAAATATCTTACACATCACATGTTTTTCATATTACATATTCTTCAATTGATTGTATGAATGATCATACATGCAATCCAAGAGATTGAGTCTAGAATCATTGACTTTAATATTTATCAATAAATATTAAGGTTTTATTAAAGACTTTATTTTTACTTTCTTTGCAAGAATTATTATACTCCAAAGAACGTCTTTCACATTCTATCAAGCTCACTTCTAAAATTTAATAGAAATAATTCTATAATTTTTAATTGTATGTAATTTTTGTTCAAATTTTTTCAAAAATATGAGTAGAAACATATATTTGAATTAATTTTTATAATTCCATTAATATCTTCCAAGAATGATAATAAGATATTTTTATCAGAGTTTATATATGTATACCACAGGTTAGCCTTTACTAATGTGAACTAATAAAAGACAAAAATATTTACGAAATAGTTGGATAGGAATAAAAATATTCATGACATTATCAAAGTTAGTGCAAAAATAATCAATCCATCAAATCCATTAAATATTGACCATTTAACTGATATCTAAGCAAAAATTGACTATGTTTTCACATGTAAATAAAAAATATTCTCAGATGAATTGTTATGAATGTTGATAGATCATCATATGAGTAATCATAATTAGTAATTAATCTGTTAAAATTCATGCTATATCATTTCTTTTCATTATCATATATCTCGCCACCTTCCTTCCTCCCTTTTCACTCATTTTTTTGTCTACAAAACCTGATATTCAACATAGTGAGAGAGGTTATGCACATTTAAAGATTGAGATTGAGCACATCTCCTACGCAGTGCTACTTAAAACATTGTCACAACCTTGATCAATTTTATTCATGATAGGTTCAAAAGTTTTAAATGGTTTTCGCTACTGCTGCAAAGAAACAAGCAATTTAATTTGATATTCAATCAAAATGACATTTTCTCACATGATATTCATATAATGACCAATTAACCTCTAGAACTTCATGTAAATCTAAGTTAACAGTCAACATTTTAAGAGATTTAATGAATTGGGTACTTTTTAACAACTCCAATAACTTTATGAATATTTTTGTACCGATCGATGACTTCATAAGTATTTTTTAACCCCTTTATTAGTCCACATCAGCAAAAGTTGACATGTGACATATATAGTTAGCATTTAACAATCAAAGCTAACCACATTATATTAAAGTTAACGGTCTGGTCACTTTTGCACCCATTCATGTAACATTATGAATATTTTTACTCTTTTTCTCACTTTAAAATATTGGGTGCAAATAATTGATTATTTTTTATCGATATTTTTGCCCTTTTATCTATTAAATATTTGTTAACAAATTTTCACTTTCATTTTATTTAACACAACAATTTTATTATTTAAATTGAAAATTTCTAAATATTATTATCTATATTATTTTTTTCTATTTTTTAATATATTAAATTTGTGCATTTCCTCTTTCCTTCGTCTGGAGCAGGATTGAAATCGACGACGCAACTCCGAAGCCTCTTCGCATTCAAGCTCACGCCGATCTGTCGTCTTTCAGGCATGCCCATACGCATCATCTATCAGATCAATGAAGAATTTCAATAAATGACCCTTGATCAACCTTATTTACATTCAAAACTTTATAAAATTTTAAAATTTTACTGCAGTCTAAAAGGCACTAATTTGATATTAAATTTTTGAGCAAAAATGACAAAATTACTCATCCTTTAAATTAATATCAAAACTTTTTCACTTTACTTGTTAACTATCTTACATTACTTGTTTATTTATTTATAAAATACTGTTAATTTTCCTACTTAACTAGTTTTTATTTTAAATGTTTAAATTATCTTAAGACAACTTATTGATTTCTATACTGTATGTTGTTCATTAATTTATGTACCATTATTAATTTTCCAACTTCACCTATTTATTGCCCTACTTTACTTGTTCATTGCTAAACATTCAATTACTTTCATTTTAGGAAAATAAACAAGCAATTAATAATATTCTGTAAGTATATGAATAAGTGAAGTAAGACAATTAATATGTGAAATAGAGAAATTAATTTAAATAAAAGGTAACTTTTTTATTTTTTTAAAAATTTAATATCAAATCAGTACTCCTAAATTATAGAGATATTTTAAAAATTTAAGATTTTGAATATAAGTAAGTATGGTCAATAATTCATCCTTTATTGAAATTCTGCTTGGATCAGTGCATTTTCTCAAATCAATCATCACTCCTTTGTATATATTCTCCGAGTAATTTGTCCAAATCCTTTCTCTCTCTCTCCTCTGCTCTTTGTTTCTTTCCCAACTCAAGGTTCATCCAAACATATTTCCATCATTGATCACCGAAGCACCAACTTCAAATTCTTCAATGCTCAATCCATTCACATCTTCAAACGACTCTCTTAGGCTAATTATTTTAAAATGATTGGATTTTCTGAATCACAAATTTAGTTCTTTGATTAACCATCAACCTAGAATCTTGTTCTCCTATGTAGAGGAAAACCTGAAGTCGAAGATTGAGTTCCTTCAACTTCTAGGGTTTGAGGGCATTCTTTCTAAGAATTCATAAGAAAAAATTAATCATTTAGTCCTTGTCATAGTTTTTGGTATAGTTATAATTTAGTTCTTGAACTTTAACTTGTTGTAACTCAGTCTTTATAATTTTAACTCGAGTCTAACTCAGTCCCTAAACTTTTTCTCTTGCAATTTAATCCTTATAGTTTTAACCATTTAAATATTGGCCCTTATATTTTAAAAAATAAAATTATAAATATTAAAAATATTTTGAACCTTTCATATTTATTATATTTATAAGGATTAAAAAGGTTTAGTAATTTAAAATATTAGTAATAAATTTTAACATAATTTTAATCTTTGTAATATTATTACTAATATTATAAATATTAAAAGTTAAAAATATTGTAATTTTAATCTTTAAATATTATAAACATTAAAGTTCAAAATATTTTTAATCTTATACTTTTTTTAAAAAAATATAAAGATCAATATTTAAATGATTAAAACTATAAAGACTGAATTGTAAGAGGTAAAGTTTAGGGACTGAGTTACAACCGTATTAAAATTATAAGTACTAAGTTATAATAAGTCAAAATTTAAGAATTAAATTACAACTGAATCAAAACTATAGGGATTAAATGATTAATTTTTTCAATTCATAAAGTGATAATACATTGTTCTGTTAGTTGTTGTTTCTATCTTTTTCTTTTTTTATGAAAAGTCAATAATATTAATAAAAGTTAAAAGTAGATACTCCCTCAATTCAAAAATATAAGGTATTTTTTGAAGAGCTGGATATTTAAAAATACAAGGAATTTTATTTTTAGTCTTTTGAGGTTTAATTATTACCTTTTTAAAAAAACTGCCCCTATTAATAATAATTTTATATTTATTTTAAGGTGTTTAATAGGGGTAAATATAAAAAAATAGGGTTAGTTACAAAGTAAGTAACTACTTTATTAAAAGGTAAGATTCAATTAAAAATGTCTTATATTTTTAAACAGAAGGAATATATATAAGTATTAAGGAAATGCACGTTTGTTGTTGTTTCTTGTTTCCAACTTCTTCTGCCTTCAGGCTTTTTAGTACATATTTTTTTTCTGATAAAAAGGTTATTATTTAAATCATCTAGTGATAAAATTGACCAACATGTTGTTAATGTTAGTAGTAATATACATAAGATATTTTTAATAATGTTTACTAAAATATAGGAACATTAATTAATGTTCTAGCATGTGATTTGAGGAAAGTACTAACTAACTTTGTTCCCGCAAGATCACTCGTTTGGAGAATCTGATATTATTTAGAATTATACATTTTTATTTGGAATAATGAGTTAAATATATTTAATCATTTGTTAGTATTGAATGTGGTGGATTTCAAGGATAATCCAAACAACATGGCCACTAAGCAGTGATGGATCTAGTAAATTTTGTTGTTGGGGGCAAAACATATATAAATAAATATTAATATTTTCAAATATAATTATAAATATTTATTTAAATAATAAAAATAAATTCATTAAAATTAAATGCATAAGAAACAATAAAAATATGAAATTATACTAACTTAAAAATAGAATTATCTTAATATAAATAAAATTTGTGTTGAAAATAATAGAATAAGTAGTAAATATTAATATCATATGCTAATACTCTTTTTTGATGAAAATAATCATACTCTTTTAAAATAAATATTTTCAATATAAACAATTAAACAACCTGACATTATTATTATTTTCAAAATAAAAATTAATATTTTATTTGAGAAGTTGAAAAAATATTTTATTATAATTTTATTTGGTTAAATTATATAAAATTTTCATAAATTTTGAGACAGTAGAACTCATTTAAATTTTATTTTTTAATCACAAACTCCCTACTAATATTTCTTAGCTATTTTACCAACAAAAGTTATCATTCATATTAAGAAAAGATATATAGAACCTTATGTGACATCTTATATAAGTTAATAATAACTTTATAAACATTTTATCTATATTTTTCTATTATTGTGGGTGCATACCTATCTCATTTCAAGGAAAGATAGATTTTTATTGATATGATTCTTTCTTGAGTTGTATTAAAAAAAATTAAATGTTTTTCAATGTTAGGTGCCATATGTATATCTCATTAATTTGATGTGGCAAATTTTGTTAATAAGATAACAAAATTATTAATAGTATGGGGCTTTGAAAAAAAAATTTTAAGATGTTAATTTTAAAAGTTTAAATGAGGGAAGAGTTATATGTAACTATATTAAAATTCATGAGAATTTTATAAATTTTAGCCTAATCTTATATATTTATATAAATAATCTAAACAAGACAATTTTTATATAAACCAATCTATCACCTAAAAGTTAAGAATATAAATAACATTAATTTTTTTGATTGAATGACTAAAAAATTGTTTAGGAGTAAAGATTCAATTTTTTATTTTTGAAAAAAAAAAACTTAACTAATACTAGAGCAATACTTTAATAAAGCAAGCGGGAATTTTGAAAGGGGCAAGTGATAATTTTCCCCACCTTATAATTAAGAGGTGCTAATGATGTTAGTGGGGGCAGCAGCCCCGCGCCATAAATCCGTCGCTGCCACTAAGCAACACATATAATGATATGTTAATTGAAGTAAGTGCAGATTTGCTTTTGACATTTGATTATATATAAAAATATGGAGACGCATATAAATGTAAGCGTAGATATTTTCAATAATATGGCTTCAACTAGCGGTGGACGAAGGAGGAAAGGCCACAATCCGACGAAATTTTAAATTTTTTTAGTATTACATAAGTGATACATTTATAAGCCCTAAAACTTTTTATAATATAAAAAAAATAAGAACAAAATTCTCTTAAATTATACAAATTATAATTTAACCTCTTGAAGTATCATAACTTCACTTAATATTAATAAATTTTAAAGTAAAAAAATTATCTTATCTTTATTAAAAATAACAATGTCCGATCATAACTTTTGCTTAAAAAATTAAAACTTTTCTTTTATAAATCACAAGAGTTGAATAAGACATCACAATTTATCAAATATAATTTCTGTTATTGAAAAACAAGCCTAATTATAACTTTTCTTTAAAAAATAATAACTTTTATTTTGTAAATCACAAGAGTTGGACAATAAATCACAACTTATTAAGTGTAATTTTTGTTATTATTATAAAATAAGTTCCTCAAAATAACAAACCTTAATTACAAACTTTTATTTAAAAAATAATAATTTTTATTTAAAGAAATTTTTAAAAATTTCAGAAAAATTATAACATTTTGAGAAACTGATTATTATTTATATTATTTGTGAAGATTTTAATATTATTTTTCTTACAATATACGCTTTTCACTCTTGGCTTCCTTTTATTTAAACTTTTGACTCTGCCCCTCGCTTTGAATGTCGATCCAAATTGCTTTAAAAAAGTCAAAATTACATATATGCCCTTAATAATAACAATACTGCATGACTCATACTATTTTGCATGTTTAGAGTCTAGCTCTGCCAGATTTAATTTGAACAAATTCACCTTGCTTGGAGGGAAGTGGAAGACGGTCTTTATTCTGCTGGCTCTTGACGGTGTCGTATAAGGCTTGCTTCGCTGGGGTAAACTCAAACCCTAAATCCTTCAGCTTCTGCTTGAGTAGGGGTGTTCATGATGCCCGGTTACCCGATATGCCCGCCCGAATCCGGTTATTTTTTGCCCAGCCCAGCCCAAAAAAAATCCCAAAATATTTTGTTCATATTTAGGCTAGGTAATGTGCGAGCAGGGCCAAGCAGCGGGCAAGTCATGCAACCCTGCCCGTTTAGCCCAACCCTATTTTTTTTAATTATTATTTTTTTAGTTTAAAGTTCAGAATTATGGAGAGTAGGAGGGAATTGCCAAATTGGTCATGGACTCACAGTCAGATAAAAAGAGGGAGGGAAAAGATTAGGGTTGGAATTTTTTGTTGTCATGTCACACCAGCCAAGCCAATCTGCCATTTCTGGATTTCCTTAGCTTCGTCTAAGTCTTTGAGACGGTGAGGTTGAGAGTCACAGCCTATTGAGACTTGAGACTCACAGGGGTGACAGCGAGTGAGCGATAGGCGACCGCGATTGAGCTCTTCTAATCTTCTTTCCTCTCTAATCTCCTCTGCCATCTGAGCTCTTGAGCTTGAACGAAGTCAAATCATCTCCCAAATCCTATTAATGGCATGAGAGTGCGATGATCCCCTTCCCTCCCATCTGTAAATTGATGCTTAATCTTTGCCTTCTCTCCCGTGTGCGAGTACGAGTGGCAGTGTGGCGTGTGACTGTGTGAAGGAGCTTGAGTCCTTGACTGAACTCAGCATCTCTCGCTCTACCTGTCTCCAGTCTCCAGTTTCCACAACTGCACAACATAATGTCGTTCCTAACTTCCTTCTCCGGTCTCTTAAAGTCATACAGAAGCTCTCGTCTATCTAAGTTCATGGTCTATTGCTCTCATCGCATAAAAGGTCTCGTTTGCCCAGCTTCACAGTCTTGTCTGCCCAAGGTAAGATTTTCTCTCAATTTTTTCCATAATCTTGTCATGGTTCTTTGTATTGCAGAAATATTTGATTTGAGTAGCCTTATTTTTAGATTCTTTCCCTTAAGGAGGTTTCTGGTTTATGTTGTGAAATTTTTGTGCTCAAAATTGATCTAATGTATTTCTGCTAAGAAATACTAGCTTAGATGTTTAGTTTAAAACCTTGTCTGCTTTCATTGGGCTGATTTTTGAACATGTGGTTTGGCATTGCTACAACCATCTGAAGCTTTCTTTAACTACTGATTGGGTTGGTTGCATATATACCTCAGTGCAATTATATCACATTTTGTAAGGCATTATTCTCAATTTCCTCTATTTTTGGTTGCATTAGTACATATCACATTCCATGCTACATGCATTTTAAAGCTCTCTTTTGCCCAAAGTTAGATTTTCTCTTGATTTTTCTTATGCCAAATTTTGCCTAGGAAGTCAAGAGAAAGAATTGAATTAATGGAATTAGATTACATTTTGGACTTGGATTACATTTATGTGTGTGTGAATTTATTATTGGACTTGGATATATTGTTGGACTTGGATTTGCACTTCTAAATGGATATATGTGTGCGTGAATTATTGTTGGACTTAGGTTACATTTTGAAGTTATATGTGTGTGAATTATTATTGGACTTGGATTAGATTCTTCTTAACTAATAATTTATGGTTCTGCATTTTTTATACTAGTATGGAGAATCAAGCTTCGGTTGCATCGCCCTTTGAAACATCGCAAACATCAACCCCTACTGGACCTTCCCATTCACCAACCTTTACTGGACCTACACAAACCCCAACCCATACTCCCCCTACACAAACAGCAACCCCTGCCCCTCCCCCTCAATCTATCCCTCCCACTACACCTCCTTCTCTTCCCCCTGTGCTCCTCCCACCCAAACACCCACAGAACATGTCACACAAGTGACAGATGCTGAGAAAAGGGGTCAAAAAAGGAAAGCAAAGGAACCCAAGTATACATCAGAGGTATGGGATTACTTTATTAGGTTGCCTATAGAAGAAACTAATGGGGAGCATAGAGCAGTATGCAAGTATTGCCACATGACTTATGCTTTTAATCCATCATGCCATGGGACACATTCTTTGTTGAGGCACATCCCAAAGTATCCAAAGAACCCTCACAAGGCCACCAAAGATAAGAAACAAGTAATGATAAATCTATTATCTAGTGGGACAAGTGGGCAAGGAAAATCTATAGTCACTCACTTATATGATGAGAAGAGGTGTAGAAGAGCTCTTGCTGAATTTATTATTTGTGATGAGCAGTCATTCAGAATTGTTGAGAAGCCTGCATTTAAGAAATTGTTGAATGAGTTTGAACCTCGCTTTCCAATCCCTTCAAGAACAACAATTGCAAGGGATGTGTGGCAGCTATATCTTGGTGAAGTAAAAGTGCTAAAGAAGATCTTGAAGCAATGTTCTAAGCGTGTTTATCTCACGACAGATTACTCGACGTTAAACTAAAATTTCAATTACTTGTGTTTGACGGCACATTTTATTGACAATGAATGGAAGCTTCACAAAAGGATCTTAAGTTTTGTTATGATTGAAAATCATAAAGGTGAGATTATAGGGAAGACCATTGAGCAATGCTTATTGGATTGGGGTATTGCTAATGTGTTTAGCATAACTATGGATATTGCTTCATCTAATGACACGGCTTTGGGATATCTTAAAAGGAGGTTGAGAAGTTGGAAGGGCTTAATTTGTGGAGGAGACTATCTACAATTAAGATGTTGTGCAATGTTCTTAATTTGGTGGTCAATGAAGGCATCAAACCCATGAAAGATAGTTTTGAAGCCATTCGAAGTGCTATGAGATATGTTCGGTCTTCTCCTTCACGGTTTCTAAAGTTTAAAAATTAGGTTGAATCTAAAAAAATAGAAACTAAGAGCCTTATCTGCCTTGATGTTAGTACTCGATGGAATTCAACATATTTGATGTTAGAAGCTACAATGAAGTTTCAAAAGGTGTTTGAGCGGATGCGTGATGAAGATGATGATTATATTGCATTCTTTAACTCTAAGCAAGAGGGAGGTATTTTCTCTGGCCCTATTCTTGATGATTGGAAAAATGCTAAAGTCTTCATTAAATTCTTAAAGGTCTTTTATGACATAACTTTGAAATTTTCAAGCTCCCTTATTGTAACATCAAATGATTGTTTCCATCAAATTTCTCTTGTTCAGCAGATGTTGCAGAAGCATATTGGAAGCAGTAGTAATACTTTTTTGGTAGATATGAGCTTTAAGATGCATATGAAGCTTGATAAGTATTTGGGTCAGGTAGATAATATGAATCCATTATTGATTGTGGCTGTGATTTTGGATCCTCGGTACAAATTAGTTTATGTAAATCACATGTTTGAACTCCTTTTCAGTAACCCTAAAGAATGTACATTGATGATGGATAATGTCAAAACTTGTTTGTATCGATTGTTTGATGAGTATTCTGTTAGAATTTCTACTGAATCAGGGCCTACCCATGCTAGTAATGCATCTACAAGTTCATTGCCCTTTCTTGATGATGATGATGATGATGACGACGACATTGAGGATCCAAGGGTAATGTGGTTAGAGTCTTTAAAGAAAAGAACTTTAATGGATCCACAAAGTGAGCTAGATAGATATCTTGCAACTGATTCTAGAGCTGAAATCTCATCATCTGATTTTGAGTTTGACATACTATCATGGTGGAAAGTAAATTCTGAAAAATATAAAATTCTCTCCCACGTGGCATGAGATGTATTGGCTATGCCAGTTTCTTCAGTGGCTTCTGAGTTTGCATTTAGTACTGGTGGATGTGTAGTTAATCAATATAAGAGCTCTTTATCTCCTAAAATGACAGAAGCATTGATTTATGGGCAAAATTGGCTGTAAAGTGGGCAATCTCTCTCTGAGTTGGTTGATAAGCTCCATGAGTTCGATAACTTTAATGAGACAGAAAATATTATTCAGCTTACAAGTAACATTTTTTTCTAAAGTTTACACATGCACAAATACACCCTTTATTTTAGTTTTTATATTAATGTAATTTTTTGTCTTTAGATGCAACACTTAGAGGGGAGAATGCGGCTGCTAGTGTTGATTAAAGTGTTTCTTTACAAGTATATCTTGACCCTTTATTAACTCTTTGAAAAATTAAATAACAAGTGTGTAAATTTGGTTAAGTTGGATGAAGTGGACACTAGTCATAGGTCCCTTATGCATGCATGCCCCCTGCTGGCCCCTTTTATTCTGCTTTGCTATTTACCAAAGTTATGCTTGGCTATTGTAGATTTTATTTCTTTTGACCCCTTTTATCTAGAGGACGGCAGATCTGATGCATTCCAGAGCAAATGTTAGCTTGCATGTGAGTTTCCTTTTACTCCATTCAAGATTTACTATGCATTTGCCTAGAATAAGGATTTTAATCTGTTTAGTTATGACATACTTTTCTTCTTCCATTCATGCAGGTTGGGAGTTGGGAAGAAGTCTTTTGTGAATTGGAGTCTACTCTTTCAAATTGTTGTTTCTCATATGATACTCCAAGCTTTTGTGAAATTTGTTATTTTCAATGATCATAGCTGTTATTTTGGATTCAATTATGGATAATTTGATATTGTGCCAAGACTTGTTTTCAAGTAGGGTGTTGAATTATGGATAATTAGATATTGTGGATTTATGATTTTTGATTTTATGGATGCTATTTTGAGTTGATACATAGGACTATTGTTGATTTGTGAAAGTTTTATTTCAAAATGATAAAAAGAGTTGTGATTTAATGGGTAGAGTGATTATTTGATGGGCTAGGCAAAGCTGTCCAGTCAGCCCAGCCCAGCCCAAACTAATGGGGCATTTTGTGGGCTGGGCTAGGCTTCGGGCTGCATTTTGCAGCCCATACATTCTTCGGGCTGGGCATCGGGCAAGCTTCTACCCAGCCCAGCCCTGCCCATGTGCACCCCTAGCTTTGAGCATTTGTAGGGTTTTACTCTTGGATTCTTCTCATCTGAACATATGCTTGAGACAATATATATATATATATATATATATATCACAGTTAAATTCAACCGCATCTAAGTCAAAGTCATTCTAAATTTTGAAGAAAAACAAGAATCATGAGGGAATCAATCCACAAAGTCTACAAGAATTATGGTGTTTTTTTTTTGGATGAACTACAAGAATTATGTTTGAAAATTGAGATTATAGAACACACAAAAATATCTTTAATTTATCTTTTCTGAATAAAAAAAGAATTAAATGATAAATTGACCTCTAAAATATAAGTTTAAAAGTGTTTGAAACTTTAAATTCATTTTTGATACAATATTTTCTTTTAACTCTTAAAAATGGTATAATCTAATCCTTACAATTAACAAAAGTTAATTTTAACTGTTAGTTAACTAAAAAATAATTAAAAATTTTCAAAAGTTACAAAAGACAAAAATTATAGTGAAGTATCCAAAAATTACAGAAAAGGATCGAGAAAATTTTATTGATCTTTTTTTGTAATTTTTACTGTTCTTTTTTGTCAATTAATAGTCAAAGATAACTTTTGTTAATGGTAGAAGATAAATTGAACTGTTATTAAAAGTTAAAATTGAACATTGCGCCAAACATGAATTTAGGATCCTTGACACTCATAAACCTATAGTTTAAAAGCCAATTTTCTTTTACACTTAAAACAAGGACTTACTTAGTAGGAATGGGGTATTCTGGAAAGTACTTCATCAGAATTTCAACCACTTCTCCACGGTGGGGTGAACTCTTAGAACACATGTAACAACCAAAAGCAAAAGGAGTCTCATAAACCAAAATATGGGCTAATGCCACACATCCTTAAAATGAACATAAGCATGAGTGGCATTTACTTAGGTTTTAACAGAGCCATTGAGATACTTAAGAAAGTGCATTGTGGCTACATTTATGGTGGATTGAAGCAATGGTCCCATCACCAAAACTGAATTCACCACAACCAAGTCCATTCCTCTTACTCTTGCTTCTTCCCATGCTATTTACTCTGCCACTGTCTTCCCATAGCAGGACCAATTCTACAAAGCCACATACTCAATCTTACTTATTGAGTGTTTCAATGATTGCGCTTGAAGTTATTCATTCATCAAAACTTCAAATAGCTATTTGGTTGGATTTAGTACTATCTATATATATAGATTTTGGATGTCTAATACAACTGCATATATAGACACACACACACACACACAACCAATGTATGTATGGATTTTGAATGTCTAATATTGAGGATCATATTAAGGAGTTTGTGGTCTTAGGCAAAATTATTTAAGAAGGCCTAATATATTATCGTTTGTCTCTCTTTTTCTGTTGCATAATTTCTTTTTTGATTGCTTATCATTTATCACTCTTTATGTCACTTTTCTAGCTTTTTGAGTTATAAAATCATGTATCAACAAAAGATATATTGTAAATTTTATACATGTGACTAATGTTATTTTAATTTAATTATTATATTATTGGTTCAATCACTAACCTAACTGGTTGGTAGATCATAAAATCTAAGATCTACTTGTCTTTCCATAAAATATTGGGTGGAATTTATTTACCTCGTTCTTGCAATGTTCCAAATCACTCCAACGCCACTCATCAACCACCATGTCAATGCTCCTATTGTGGTCCATATAGACTGCTCTAATGGATGATGTCAACACAACTCTTTGGACTTTTGCTTTCGCAACTACTATGATCACATTCCTTGTCCCCTGCACTACCGGCGGCTTCACCATCTCTTCCTGTGACATGCATCATCCTCATATTAAATTAATTTTCAAGTAGGAATATCCCTCATCTATTCACTTAGGAGCATATGATATTCCAAACTTAAAGACAGTATTCCTTCTATCTCAAATTATAAAATACTTTGAGAAGATTAATGTTTCATTAAATAGGCTTATTCTAATATTACCCTTTCTTTTTCTCTATTTAATACTAATTAGTTGTAGATTTAAAGTTATTAAATGAAGGGTATTCTTAAAAGTTTATACTTTTGTTTTGGAAAAATAAGGTTGTTAAATGTGTTTAATGAAATTTATTGGTGTGTGAGATTTTATTTAAAAATATTTTATAATTTGAGATGGAGAAAGTACAATTTTTTCTTTTTTCTTTTTTGCATAAACATGGATAACATTACTCAAAAGACGGAGTGCAAATTAAGTTACAGTGGTAGAATGCTTCTTATCATCATCCACCATCTCAACACAAAAAGGTAAGGGTTGATCATAATAGCAAAAATAACCTATAACAACAGAAGCTTGACTAGCAAGAAGATGTGCACAGGTATTAAGTTCTCTATACATGAATTCTAAAGAAACAAAGCAATTGTTGAATGACAAAAACCTAGCATACTCAATGACTTCCTTATAAGGATGGTGATTCACATCCTGTCTGGTTATAAGGTGAATAACTTCAACATAATCCACGTAGGCATTCACCCTGAATAGGCCTATTGAATTGCAAATCTATATTCTTTGAATGAGGCTTACAATTTCTGTGATAGCGAGGGGAGAGCTACCCACTGTAAAACGGTATCCCGCAACCTAGTTTGCATTTCTGTCTCTAATACCACCTCCACTTCTAGATATGCCTTTCTTCAACGAGCCATCTACATCCAAATGCACCTCATTATCCTGAGGTCGAACCCATCTTACCATGTTGACTGTGGCAATCCTACCCAATCCTTGTAGTGTCTCTTTCATTTTAAGGTCTTGAGACACACAAAATGAGATCTCTACTGTACAAAGCATCTTCTTCTCATAGAACAATGATAGCACCAAATTTCCCAACACATATATCCAAATAAAACATCCCATAGAATAGCTTTAACAAGAGAATTACCAACACTACTTTTCATATTCCATAAGATCTAATTCTCACCTGTAAGGCTTTTGAACTTGTCTCATAACTTCAAATTAACTATCATTTTCCTCCTAGCTTCTGCATGAGGACAATCACGCAATAGGTGCATGATATCCTCCTTCTCATTACAACCCAGCAGGCAAGAATCTAACTCTTGTAGTCCTCAGCTAGCTCTCATTGCCGTTGCATGTAGTTTTCCTTTTGTAATCAACCATAGATGTATTTGATCTTCTTTGGGCCTGACCATCTCCAAATTTTGGTCCAAAGCTCTCCCATCATGGACGGAGTACTTGCACTCAGAAATTTATAAGCAGATGAAATAGAAAAATTCCATCAGATGATGGGTGCCATAAAAAAGAATCCTCTCCTCTCTCATCTTTCGGAACAAGAGTGTGAGTTATTAGACTAATGATATGGCTAGGCAGCCAAACTCTGATTTTGGAAATATCCCATACTCCCTCACTATTAACAAATTCGGCCACTTTGCTATTAGCATCAAAGCGATTCAATAAAGCAAAGTGGGCCAAAGGCACGTCACAAAAAAGCCATAGGTCTGTCTAGAAGTTGATGTCTAGACCATTTCCAGTCCACTTTCCTAATCCCTCCACAAATTGCTCCCAGCAGTTAACAATGCTTCTCCGAGTTAGTGAGGCACTTGTTTTCTTATCAACCTTTGGCATGATTGTGTTCCCGCACTTATATTTGGACTTTAAAACTTGCACCCCTAATGATTTATCATTAACAAGGACTTTCCAGCGAAGTTTGAAGACAAAGGCTTTATTTTGTACAGTTGAATCCTTGATTCCCAATCCTCCTTGTTTCTTGTCTAGAATCACATCCTTCCAAGCAACAAGATGTACCTTTCTACTTTCTTGATTGTCACCCCAAAGAAAGCCCCGACATTTCTTTTCTATCTTAAAAGTAAGTCTCTTTAGTATGATCATTGTCTACATATAATAGCTAGGCATTGCATTAATTACAGATTTGATCAAAGTTAACCTTCCTGCTACTGTAAGAAATTTCCTTTGCTAGCCGGACATATGTGTCTTAGTTTTGTCAAGAATAGGGGCAAACAAATTATATGAAGCTCTTTGATAATGAGAGAAATCCCCAGATGCTTCCCTAGGTCACCTGTTAGCTGTAGTTGGAGTTTACTATTAAGGTTAAGTGCTATGTTAAGATGAACATTTTTAGAATAGCACAACCGTATCTTATCTCTACTCATCTTTTGCCTCGAATAAAGTACATTTTTCCTTTCAACATTTACAAATGGTGCGTTAAGCTCTCTGTCATTAAAAAAAAATAACTTTAACTGTTAGTTGAATAATATCACAAAATAAAACCTGAAAATTATAAAAATGACCCATAAAATTGCAAATAAAATATCTTATAAGAAAATTAATATCAATTTAGTTACTAAAATAATGGTTAGTCGAAATTATATTTTGGCCTTTTACGTGAGTAATTAGAAATAACATTTGTACTCGTTATTTATATATAATTCTCCTCTAATATTAAAAGGGAAGTAAATAAATTTTATTTAATAACTACTAAAATTAAAGACAGTATTATTTTATAATATTTATAAAAATATTGATTGTATAAAGAATTAGTATTTTATATTATTATAGTTTTATATTAATAAATTTCATCTTTATATAATTTAATAAATATTTAAAATTATATTTTTTAAAAAAATAATATTTATTTAGTTAAAGTATATTTTTTTCTTTTAGTTTTACACAAAATTTTATATTATTTTCTTAATTTTATAAAATATTTTTCAATCGTTTAACCCTAACAACATTAATTTCATTATAAAAATGAATATATTAAATTTTTAAATATTAACAAAATATTTTCAAATGTTAATATATTAAATTTATTTTTTTAAAATAACAATGAATAGAAAAAAATATAGTCATTTAAAACTAAAAGCATTGGGATTAGAGAATAATTGAAAAAAAAAAATACTTTTCAAAATTAAAAGTTCAAATTAAAATATTATATAGAGTTAGAAAATTAAAAATATATTTATAAATACGAAGACAGACTCACAGGATTGTTTGTGATGGGAGAGGCAGTATCTAGCACCGTCTCAATCACTAATAACAGCTTTCAAGGACTTGAGATCATCGAGAAGATCAAATTTATGAAGAGTTAGCCTCTCATGTGCTCCTTCTAGCTTTTTCAAGTGTTCATTCTTAGAATCATCTGATCGATCGCCACCAAATTTCACAATAATGTGTGAGATGAAGTTAAACCTTGATCTAGAAAGAGAGGGAACAATATATATATATATATATATTTGAGAACGCTTCCATTTTTTTTTTGTTTTGGGGTGTGGTTGTGTTAGTCTCCATAAAATTTTAGTCTCCATAAAATGCTCTAAAAAACGCAATCTCAATATATTGTTTTGTAGTGTTTGGATTTGAAATGCTTAAAGCCAAACCAAATCTCATTAATGACTAGCATTGATAAGTTTTTGTTGGTTTGTTAATTTGGTGTGCTCAGTTTTCTTGGATTTTAAACACCATTGTTATCTTATATTATTGTTTCTTAACCTTATATAAGAATATCATAAGCTAGAAAAAAATATAATAACGCCACAAAAAATGGCTTTATTATGTAATATTTTTAAGTATATTCAATATAAGTTTGTTGCAATATAATCTTATATTTATTTCTGTATTTTTATTGTGTATAGAAATCATATTTTAAAAAATAAAAGTAATAAGTTTTATAGAAGGGAACTGAAAACAATATTAGATCATATATTATTAGTCCCTTATAAAAAATGAAAACAAAACATTTTTAAGGCAGCATTTGGATTGATAAATTTAAATTTAAATTTTTGATTTAAATAATACATTCAAAATTCTTTATTCAAACAGTGTAAAAATTTTAAATGCAGCAAAGAGACAAGCTAATATTTGAAGCAAAAATAAAATATTAGGATTGACGAGCTTACCCAAATTCCTCAATTGGTGAGAGATGAGAAATGAGAGATAAAAGGAAAGACGAGAATAACAAAGTCACTGATAGTAAAATACAAATGAAACAATAGGGTTGGAGTATCAAGAACTTTAAATAGGGAAAATAGTAACGAAGGATTATTGACTAAAATTTATACTCCCTTCATTTAAAACTATATGAGATATTTTTAATTAAATTTTACTTTAATAAAATTCTTACCCACTTTCAAATTAACTCTATCTTTTTAAATTTATTCTTATTAACTATCTTATAATAAATATAAAGTCACCATCAATATGGATACTTTTAAAAAAACGACAATGATTACACTTCGAAAAATTAAAAATGTTTTACATTTTTTAACATCCAACTCCTCAAAAAATGTTTTATACTTTTGAATGGAGGAAGTATCAGTTAGGGATCAATTGTTGTCAAAAATCAAATGGATACTTGTTTATTCGAGTTAGTCTTTTATCAACAAGTATCCATTCAGGTTTTAATAATAACTCATTTTAAATTAAAAATAATTCATTTGAGCTTGCTATTTTTCCTTTCAAATAGCTAGGATCTAGAGGAAATTTAAAATTATAAAAAAATTATAATAAATTAAAACATGAATTTTTTTTACAAAATTAAAACATGAATTTAAATTTGAATTAAATTATAATCCATATATTCTATGAATTCAAATTCAAAGAACTTTGGTTCATAAATTGCCTAGATTCCTGACAGTGCCTCGAACAGTGTAAACTCTCACTAAAGAAGTTTGATAGTCCCTGGGCCAATAAAGCCGCCGGCACCAGTGACACAAATGGTTTGACAGAAACTTGATGGTGTGGTAGCAAGGGCAGGAGGAGACATGGTGATTTACTAGTAGTCTTAAAAGTTTTTCTTCCTTTCCTTTTTATCCATTCACGGAAAAAATCAAAACAAACACGCGCATGCGCACACACAACAAAGTTCGAGGAAGAGACTAACGTGGGAATAGGAAGTAAGCAGTGGAGAGATATGGATTGACAAAAGAGGGTGGCAACATAATAGCCATTTATAGCCTGCTAGACTTACCAAAATAAAAGGTGGCAGGCACAGTGGCCAAGGCAGACCTAAGTGTATGGTGAGAGGGCCATGCTCCCCTCTAACCCCACAACCCCAAATAAATATGTATATGATGTGCATCTTGTGTGTGGATTGGGTGACCTCCCCACCATTTTTTTTAATATACTCTCCGCCCCTCATTCACACACACATGATTAAATGTCTTATTTGTATATTATTGATACATGATGAAAATATTAAACATTTTATTAGTATTTGTAGTTTTTGAGTTCATATATAAATATAAAAAAAATATTATATCTATTTAACATTATAAGATAGTTTTAACTAATTTATATCACAAACTAAGTTAGTTAATTGCATTTAAAATTATATATTCTTATTTAACACTTGTCAATTAAAAAAACTTACTAATTATACCCCTAATTAAGGACATTTGTAGAAAAACCATAATATCTTGTAAGACTCAAAATGCATTATATTTTTTAAACATGCTTACAAAAATTCCTTATAATACTAATTAAATAGATAGAGTAAGAATTAACTTTAATTTTTTTTTAAATATTATACAATTCTAAATGATTATTATTATCTTATGATTTTTTATATTATAAAAGAAGAATGACAAATAGGTTTCAAGAGGACCAAATAATTTAAATTATGTCTCAAGTACCAAACTTCAAGAATTTATAAGTTCATCTCTTAATTGTGCAACTTTATTGTGATGAATTTGTAACTTATTTTTTAAATTTTAATATGATTAAAGAATAAATAAATTTATTTTATCTGTTAAATTTGAAATAAAAGTTATAAATTCATTACAACGAAGTTACAATTGAGAGTTAAACTTGTAAATTTTTAAAATTTGGCACTTAAAATTTAATTGAAATTAATTGGTTTCCTTAAAACCTCTCTGTCATTCTCTCTATTATAAAAGTATTTAATAACATTTTTATTTTAAATATTACAAAATTACAAAATAAATTTATCAAAGCTAAAATTCCCCCTTCCAACTCTTGGTTCGGCCTTGATAGTGGTATTAAAGGGGGGAAAAATTTAAATGATAAATTAGCTACTAAAACTATCAATTTATAAGTGTCTAAACTCTAAACTCATTTTTTAATAACATATTTTTCTTTAATTTTTGAAGAGACTAGGAGAGATATGCAGTGGCTAAGCCACCTGTAGTTGAGGAGGGGCATATGGCCCATCACTTAGAAAAAACATGACATGTATAGGATTATGAGTTTTCACATTTTCACTTTGCAACCTCTCCCTCTTATACCATGCAACCCTTATTTTTAATATTTGAAATTGTAAATCCATTTCAATCTTACTTTTTAGCCTAGATCTAAAAATTTAAAATTTTAACACAAAGCTAGTAAATAATATATCATAATTTTACTATACTTAAAATACCAATATCATTTATTAATCCTTTAAAAAATGGGGACAAAAAAACTTAATTTGACTAAAACAAACTCACGTCATCCTTGTCCTAAATACTAATCAGGGATTAGTCAAAAAAAAAAGGCAATGAAGGTTGAAATGATGAAAATTCAAGAATTGAGTAAACTTATTGAATGTTTTTTATCAATTTACTATACTTGCAAAGTCTGCAACTGAATGTTGAATTAAAAGCAAAAAAAAAAAAAAAAGAAAGAAAGAAGGAAAGAAAAATAGTAAATTTGAAAGAAAATAAAAAAGCTTTTCTTATATTAAATTTGGTTTTGTCTCTATTTTTTATCCATGATCTTAGCTCTATCATTGGAGATATATATGTGGATTAACAAGAGTTGGTGGCACATCAAAATGGCCCTTCATTTCTTGCCAAACTTGCCAAATCTTAATCCAGCCAACTATTTAGGTTGTCTTCTCAATACACGTGGTCAGGCCCAAGCATGGTTTTTTGTCTCCTTAATACGTGAGACTTGAGAGAGAGATTAGATCAAAGAGAAAAATTATAATATTGAGCATTTTGTATTTTTGATTGTGCCCCTTGTCTCTCTTATTATGTAAAGAAATTCTTAAATGAACCTAATATTTTACATCATCCATAGTCCATCTAATAAAAAAACACACATTTAAATAGTATCAATTATAAATTAATTTTTATTAATAATAGTAAAGAAAGAAAATGTAAGAAATTAAATAAATATTATATTATAAAAAAATCATAAAAGTAATGGCCCATACAACTTTATTTAATTGAGTTGGTATAATTTTATTGAATAGATTATAAATGACGTGATACATTAAGTTTATTTAAAATTTTTTCTAATATTGCATTCCTTTCTCATCTTTTTCTTTCCTTTCTCATCGACTTACACACATGTTACCTCTTTATGATTTAGAAATGATGAGCATGGAGAATTGATTATCCATATTATGTCTCTTTATCAACTCACGGCTGTAATGATAAATCTTTTAATTTTCATCATTACCATTCTCCTAAATCATGAGAATGTATTTTTTATGTATTATTTAAAAAATGTTTTCTTGATTATGTTTAATTTTAAATAATTTATTCAATATAAATGAAAAAAATTACTTACAGGTCTTACAGAATATACTTGTTTAAAAATAAACCTCATAAAATTTAAAAAAACATAATAGCTTTTTTGAGACTTGAGTATAATTAAAATTGTGGTACAAAATAAATAATATCTCTATTAAAAATACATTACATCAATTTAATAATTTACAACTATCACTTTAATTTTTTACAATTTTATTTTACATATCCAATAATTAAACCGATCAGGTGTTATATGTTTAATACTAATTGTATACCTTTTTCATTAGTAATTTATAACTATAACTTCAACATTCAACTATAGTTTTATATATATAATAGTTTAAAGGGTTAAAGTATTATTTTACCTTTGAACTTTCTCAAGAAGCATTGGGGCACCCTATATTGATAAGTGAGACAATTTTATTCTTAAAATATTTTTGAGGAGTGCTAGAGAACCCTATAGAAGGGGTTTTTTGCTCCTTGAAAAAATAATTTAGGGATAAAATTGCCCCACTTATTAATACAAGGTGTCCAAGGCTAAGTTTCTTAAGAAAAAATTAAGGGTAAAAATGCACCTTAACCTTAGTTAAATTGATTATGCATTACTAATAAAGTGTAATTTTAATTATTTATAACTACTTTATTAGTAATTTATCACCTTCACTTCAATATTTTACAGCTAAAACTTTATATATCTAATAGTTAAATTGATAATGTGTTACTAATAAAATTTAACATTAATTATTTATAATTACTTTATCAATAATTTATAACTACTACTTAAACTTTTTACAAATGTAATTTCATATATCTAATAGTTAAACTACTCAAGCATTACAAGTAAGGGTAGTATTGTATTTACACCCTATTTTGCTGAGATGTCTCATAGATTAGATGTTAGCTTTTATACTTTTGATTATCGTCCACCTTGATTACAAGAGGCAGTGGATGATGAGGGTGTTTTAGCATGTCATATATCGTTGATGTAACCTTGTTTTGATTATGAATGCATTTCTTCAAAAAAAAAATATATTTACATCCTAATTTTAAATTACACTTAAGTCTCAAGGGATATAGTTATGGTTTCTAAATTTTATAAGACTTATTTATAAGTAAAACTATTCCATAAAAACTATATGTAATTTTTTCTTATAAAATGATGCTATAATGAAACTTTTATTTCTTCATGTTTGTCTTAATATATCAATTAGGCTCATGCAGTTTAGATTCTGTCAATCAAGTGTTTAAAATTTCATAATTATACACAATTAATCTTTATTTTCTTTAAAATATAAGGATTAATTTTGTATGGTTATAAGATTTTAAAGACTTGATTCATAGAGTTAAAACTTCAAAACTAAATTGATAATTAAAATAAATTTATGGATGAAAAATTTTACCGTCTCTAATAAAATGGTATAAAAATATATTGACAATAAATATTAAAAATAAAAAAATAAAATAAACATTTATCCTTATAAAATCCACCCCCCCCCCCCCCCCCCCGGCGCGGAGATTTGCTGCTTTGGTTCCGTCCTTGCATGTGATCGCCTTCTAGACCTCACCAAGCATTCTTCAAAATTAATTAGTCTCAAAAACCTATTACTAACTTATCATCTTCTTCTTCATCATCAAATGCCTACCACATTTATCAATGTCTAGGAGTTGTAAACCTGGCAGCCGCTTTTCTGGGATTTCTCTCCAAGATCTTAAAACAAAAAATAAATAAATAAATAAATAAAGGAGGAAAAAAACCTTGAGCCATTGATGCCTCCTCCTTGATATTTTAATGCAAGGACTATGACATAAAATTAAAACCATCAAAGTCCAAAACAAAATTAAACAAAGTGTTAAGATGCAAAAATATACAGAATTTTTTTTTCTTCAAAGAGCTTATCGTACTTTTATGTCGACAGTAGCCATGAGTATTATTAATTTTATAAAAGAAGCCAACCTTTCTTGTTATGTTAAAACAGTCCAATGTTGATTGTTAAGTTTTGAGGATAAATGGAAAAGAATATAAATACATGGAAAAGTGGGTGAATGGTTTATACATATGAAAGGATGGATGGATGATAAAATGAAGATGAATGTGAAAAGGGAATGGAATGAAAGGTTCAACATATTAGAGAAACATACACTCTAATACCAAATGATGTAGAAATTGACAAAAAGAATTGGCTTGGAATCGTGCCTAGGATCTCTCAAATGAGGAATGTTCAACGCCACAATTACCCAAAAAATTATGTGATATTCAATCCAGAACATTGAAGAAGAAAGTAAATTTCATGCAAACACTAATATAAAAAGGGGTGTATATATATAATAGTTATTTTTATCTATATATAACAGTTTTTAACTGCTATATATTCTAGCATTATATATTCCTCAAGAAAATCTTTAACGATTTTTAACCATTCTATATTAGGGGTCTATATAATAGTTATTTGGAAATAATTTTTATATTGTTTATTCCATTTTTAGTATATAAGAACCTTTTAGCCATCTGTATAACAGTTTTCTTAAAATAATCATTATATAATTTTTGAATATAAAACAGTTATTTGAGCAAAACCATTATATAGTATGGCCTTAACTTTGGGATCTTTTTGGACAAGTTATTCAACAAACTATATAGCGGTTGTTTTCAATAACTGCTGTATAGTTGAGTTTTTTTTTAAAAAAAAAAAAATAGGGTGGTTTCATTTCAAGGAACCTGTTGTGTAACATATTAATATTTATGTAATAAATAAATTATAAAATTCAGGTTTTATTGAAGATTTAAAATTTAAAATTTGTATTGCTTGAGGTTTAAAAAAATTATATACAAGGTTATTTGGGATTAATCACAAGTTTATATATTTAATTATGAATTAAATTTATGCTTAGAGTCATATATGAAATGTTTATTAACTTAATTAAGATATAATGTAAAGATTAAATGTGTGTAAATAAAAAAAGGGCAAGGATTATTTTGTGTATCCAGTTTTGGTTCCACAAAGGTCCTACATTGCCTGGCTATGTGTGGAGGATCTCCTCAGTTATAAAAATTGGTGAAACTCGTGTCAGGAGGCAAAAGTGGCTGATGAGCAATTTGTGAAAAAAGCACAATTCATGGTCCAAAGATTTAAATAATTCATTGAAATTTATTGGGTTTTTAAACATAATTATAGGACCCGTGTTCTTATTTTTATATTATTTTCTTCCCCCTTCACGTTTGCTTCACTTTCGCGCACAAAGGAGTGTCCCTTTTTTTTTTTTAATCCTCAAGTAAGCTCTAACTTTTTCCTCAAATAAGCTCTAACTTTTCAACTTATATTAATATTAAAAAAATTATTTATTTATAAAATTCCTTCCATAAATATTTTCTAAATAACAATAGCCTTCTAATGAAATCATTATTTTATACAGTAAAGCAAATCTTTGGATTAAGATTATCCTTTAGGATAATTAATCTGACGTTGTGATGAATGAAAAATAAATGTTGAGGTTATTAGTGATATAATAAATACTATAAAATATTTCTTTAAGGTTGGAACTCAAATTTGAGAATCTTGAGTCAAATTCTAGATCTATATAATTGAGTTTATATTGGATCTGAGATGTTAGGACACATTTATGATTATTAAAAGTTTAATTGAGTATAAATAAATGTTTTTGAGACTATGGAATAGTGATTTAAAGCTTAAGGATAATTTTTAAATTTTTTAATTTATTTTTGAATTATAGATGGATAAAACTCGAATATTAAGAGTGATTTGAGATTTAAATATAGTTTATTATGATATGAAAATTTTGGAAATGATTTTTGGAAGAGTTAAAGTAGGTACTAACCTTAATTTAGCACTAAGTGTGAGCTAGATCTAGACTCCTTAACTCTATAATTAGAGTTAATTGTTATTGATAATTATAAAATTATATTATACATATATTATTAAATGATTATGTAAATTGTGTTGACCAAGGAAATGGAGGAAGTGATGTTGTAAAGGGAAACGTGTTGTCAAAGACATAAGATAATCATGATTAATATGTGGTGGTGTGTGTTTGTGATTAATTATATGTTGTTTTGATTGTTTGAAAAAATCATATTTGTTTGGAAACATGTGTGTGTGTGTGTGTGTGTATACACATATATAAGTATATATGTTCAAAATTATTGCCAACTAGGTTAAAATGTGTATATGTATATTATTGATTAAAAGCATGAAAACTGTTATGTTATGTTTTGTTCTATTGTTTGAAATATATATGACTTGTTGGGATATTTTGAACTATTGTGTTGTTGGGGATTTTTTGCATGGTTAAATGTTACCACATGATAAGCCCTCATTATACTCAATGGGTGGCATGTAACTTGATCCAACTCACATTTGACTGGGTGATTTGGCATCCTGGCATGGCAAAAGGAAGATATGAGGTGTAATCATGCAATCAAATATTTGTTTAATTTTTTTAGAAATATTGTTCAGTTAAATGTTTTGTGTATCCACTTAGCAATCACTTGATTAATTGCATCCATATATATCATTAAATATTAATAATGGTTATTGAGACTCCTAAATCTCATTTCCCAATGTTAACATTTTTATAGGAGCGAGTTCAACCAAGAAAGCACTACAGGCATAAATTTGGTGTATAAGACACCACCCTTTATGTTGCCTCTTATTTTAGATTATACAATGTATCTTGTATCAACTTACGACACATATTACTTTATAGAGCATATAAGCTCTAATTCTTTTTTTATCTGCATTTATATGACTAAGAGGATCTTATCTATCTCTCTTGATCCTTGACTTGAATTGAATATCATGCCATGAGGATTCTGTCTATCCCTCATGGCCTTAAATTTTAAATATTATGCTTAACTATGAAAATTTTGTCTGTCACTCATGGTCCCAATTGCATTTTGAAATATTTATGATATCATTAAATTTGCTCGGAAGTATTAAGTAGTTAGTAAAGATGTGTTTATGTGATGGACAAGTGTACATCCTCTAACCATTTTTGATAGTGAACAAGTGTTGAACTATAGCAAATCTTATGTGGATCCATTTTGGGTATTACTAAGCATACTACTGCTCAAAAGATATTACAAAATTACAAAAATCATATGGTAATGGTTGTGAAGTACACTTAGGTCATATAGTTATTGTAATATCTTAGATTTCAAATTTGGGAATTTTAGGTGTTTAGAAGGGCATGATGGTAAAAGTAAGTAAATTTTGATTAATGATATTTTTAAAAGACTAATGTAGCTAATAGATTATTGGATAGCCTCAGACGATGGCTAAATCAGAATTTGAGCAGGTTGTGGCATGGAGAGAGGCCCAAAACGTGTTTGGGCATCTCTATGCCATGCACCATGGTGGATGCGTCAATGCGCCGTGGCACACATGCAAAATCTGCACTTATGAGTTCGCAAAATCAGACCAAAACTCAAAAAAGGGAAAGATAGAATGCAAGGAGGGAACGGGAGACGATCAGGGGGTGCTAGGGCTCAACTTTAGGATCAGTTTAAAAGTAATTGAAGCAAGATTTAGCTTTTAGTAAGCTTCCTATAACTCTCACTCTCTCTTTCTCTATGCGAATTATTGATGCTTTTTGTTTATAATTGAGGCTTTCATTTGGTTGTTCTAGGGAAATAATCGAATCCATTAGCTTAGACAAGGTTATTGAGAGTTAAATCAAGCCTTTAACCTTAGTTTTATAAGTTTTGTATGAATTTAAAATTTTTGGCTATAGGTTGGATGAACCCTAAGTAGAAGTTGAGAGATTTAGAATAATGTGAGTAAAGATTTAGAGTTTTTAATATGTTTGGTGTTAAATTAAATAAATGGAGTATTTGGATGTAATGGTGCCTAAAATTGGTGTCATAAGTGAGGTACTTAGTGTGTGAATTAATAATTAAGGGCTTAATCTTGTAGATTAGCTATTGTCCATGCATTGTGGTACTAGTGGACACGTGTAGACCTATTGTTTGACTATGGTAACCCTTTTAGTGATAAAAGAGTTAAGGTAAGTAGATTGTTTAAACTTTTTATTTGAGTACTTGGATGGTTGTGTGTTCACTTGTAAAGCTAATGCTTGTTTTGTACTAGTATAGTGTTATTATGAAATGATTATGGTTAGAAATCCTATGTAAAGTGGAATGAAAAGCTATATTTTTAATGTTGTGGTTTTCGAAGGCAAAATGTTATTTCAAGTGTAATTATTTGCAAAACTATGTTTAAGTAGAAATGAACATTTTAGTGAAAATTGTGTTATGGCTATGTGTTGGATCATTGAGCATATGTTTGGCATGATCATTGTCAGAGGGTGGGAGTTTATCCTATTGTGTTATTGGAATTATTTGCAAATTCATATGGTACACTGGCACCGTGAAAGTCTCGGTGCTCAACATTATATTGTTTGAAAATTTCAATATTACATGCGGTAGATTGGGCATTAACACTCCTAGTATTTATGGACATGGGGAGTCTGTGGTCCATAGTGGTTGAAGGCGCATTTGGCCAGAGCTACCTTATATTAATAGTGAGCTTAAACTAGTCTAGTCACATGGACTTAGTCCTATTGAGTTGTCAACCCACAAACTCAGTTGGAAGACATAAGAAAGGTATAAGGTGTTGTGGATCATACATATTATACTATCTTTATATGTGTGGATAAGTGACTTAATATATGTTTATTATGCCACTTCACATATGCACTATATGTTCTCACATATGATTAGTTTGATTAAACTATTTACTTATTGAGTCCTCAGCTCACCCCTGTGGTTTTCAAATGGTTTTCAAATGTTTTAAGTTGGGATCCCAACCCTTTTAAAAAAAAATTAAATTGTTTATTAGATTGTGTGGAAGGTTGAATGGTAATGTTGAGTAGGGCATTACAATTAAAATAATAAAATTTAAATAAAAATACATTAATCATGAAAACATTTAACTAAATTCAAGATTAATATCTAATACAAGATATAAATATAATAATAATTATAAAAATACAACCACCAAAAAGTATAACAATAAGTCACAACTTTGCATGACTAATAGAAGGCCTCATGATGAGTTTTGATTCACCAAGAGGGAGAGTGATTTGGTTGAGATTAGAGAGAGAAAATAAAGAATGGGCTTTAATTGATCTAGTTAAGGGTGGAGAGGATAGTGACGGGTTAACGGCTACTAATGTTCAATCATTTAGAGAACGACAGCTTTATCAAGTTCAATCAGCTTGAGGATAAGAGAGTGATGTCATGACAAGTTTTGATTCAACATCGACAGCTACAACTAGCGATTTACTAAGTTAGGACTTAAGAGAGCAATGGCAACTCAACTTAAGGATCAATCAAGTTGGAGCATAAAGAGAAGTCTAAAGCCAAACCAGGAGAGTAACAATGGCAAAGAGGAGCTTTACTACTTTAACATCAACGGTCGAAGGCTATGAATTCACGAAGTCTTTGTTCAGGAGTCAAGAGAGCAACGACCAAGCTAGGGATTAAGTTCAACTATTCTGTGTTCAACTTCAAAGATGAAGAGTAAAAGAGTGAAGTAGAAGTATTGTGTCTAAAGCCTTTTTTAGTTTTTTTCTTAAGTTTTTAGAATTTAGTGTTAAAAAATTTTAAAAAATGTGACCCTGTCAACCCAGCCAACTCATTGAATTATCGAGTTACACTGAGTCACTCCTAGACTCGGTTAAGCAAAAAACCAAGCTAATTCACTAGTCGAACCAGCCAATCCAGTCTGCTTTTTCATTTAATGCCATTAGCAGACAAAGGTTTAACATCAACTTTCAAAGTAAAAAATAAAACATAATTCATAACTAAACGTATGAAAAAGTAAACGAGGCATGCTTTGGTTTGTTTTAAAATTCTAGATGTCCTCTATCATAAAATTCTAAAAAAAAATTCCATTTTCATATATAGGGTTTTAGATATTGTAAATGACCTATGGATAGAAAAATTCAGGTTTTATGAAAGTCAAATATGATCTTGAAATCTTGTATCTCATGCCATAAATTACCAAATAAGATGAATAAACATTCATTTTAAGCACAGGATAAGATCAATAGGTTTCCAAACACAAAGGTTGAGCTACAAAACAAAGGCCTTAGAGGTGGAAATTTTTAGTCAACTTCAAAAAAGAAAAAAAATACAGGGGAAAAAGGAGCCTTATGATGTTAACGGGATTACTAATTTGGTACATCTGATCTTACTTTTCAAAGAGTGTCATTGAATTACACTAGTGACAAAACTTGACAGTGAAATCATACGTAATTTGTGTTTAAAATAAAGAATTAATTAGCATAGAAATAAGCTTGGCAAAAGACGATGCAAGAAAAAAGTCAAGAGTTAGGCAAAAATAAAACTGGGGGAGATGCTCATATAAGTCATTAGCAGACAAAAATTTCACATCAATTTTCAAAGAAAAAATAAAATAAAATTAGTGGTGAGGAGTAGCATCAAATTAAAAAAGAAAGAAAGAAAACTTTCATCATAAAATTTAAACCCAGAAAACAAAAATTCAAGAATTGATATGAGAAAGCATTGATTGAATCAAGAATCAAGCAATGGAGAAGTAGAGCAACTTGCATATCATTCTTATCGGACCTAGATTCAATGCACCTAGACCATCCCGATTTTAATTTGGATAGTCCAAATTTAAAGTATTATTATGTATTATATTTATTGAAATAAAAATTTATAAAATAATTTTAATAAATTTTTTGTTTCTAACATGATCACATATAGCATGTTATCAATCACAATGGCGTGCCCAAATATTATTTAACATATGAATTGCAATTATCATGTATCTTACCTCATTATACATTTCTAAGGGCACACAAACCCATAAATACAATCACATAACATCACATGTTCTACTTTACATCATATCATCATTTCCTTGCATCACATTACTCATCATGTCATATCAACTTCTCCCAACAACACATATAACCAATCATTATCATGTTATAATATCATCATCACATATTTCATAGATATCACAATCATTAACATAACTAAACATTTGATTTTGATCATCCATTCATTATATTATGGTTAAAAGCTCATCATAGCCTCATTTATGCTTTTCAAAACATACTACATAATGGCAAATATAAAATTTTCAATCATTCTTGCTAATCACTTATCATTTTAGAAATGCAAATCAATTAACACACAACTACATAACATAGATTCGCTCAGTTACTTCAAACCTTTGAATAGTCAATTTATAATTAACCATATCCATACTCATTACTATCACCATTCAAAACTCTTCACTTCCTCTTTTAACACTTTAGCTACACTATAATATCAACATCTTGAGTTTACTCCCAACCAATGGGTACATTTACTTCCATTAAGTATAATTTACTCGTAAGTACAAAAGTAATATTGAATACAATACCTAACAACCCAAAATTATTATTCCAATATTTAGGGTTCATCCCAAAAATTCAAGACCCTAATTCTCAACCTTACATAAACTTCAAAACTAAAGACGAAAAGCTTGAATAATCCCCTTTATTTCCAACTTTCATCAATAAATCTATTAAATAACATTAAGGCATCCAACCTTCCTCTTAACCTAACTAAATGTCATTTTCATCCATTTAAGTCAATGGATTCAGACTCATAGCTCTAAAGTTTTAAAAATTACTTTTCCAACACAAGCCCTAACTCAAAAATTGAATAGGAAAGAAGAATGGAGCTTGAAAAACTTACCTTAGGTGATTACAAGTTCTAAAATGTTCCTAAATCTTAAGTAAAACAAGCCCCAACAGAGCTTTGAGATCTTCTCTATCACCCTCTACCTATCCCCCTCTTTCTCTCTCTGTTTTCACATTAGATTCATAACTTATTATTGCATAATTTTGTCCATACACTATGGCACATGTCACATGTACTGTGGCATATGGTATAGAGAGAGTTCCTTTGCATTTCTATGACTCGTGCACAGTGGTATACCACATATGTGTTGCAACATGTGGTACAGAGCTACTTTTCCTCATTTTTCTCCAATTTTGAAATTTGGTTGATCTGATTTTGCTTTGAACCCACATCTAGGGCTAAAAATATACTAATCTTACTTAATAATCCTTAATTATTCTGATTAATAAGAGGTTTAATTTTTAATATGTTACAACTCTTCCTTCATTTTAAGAATTTTGTCCTTAAAATTTAAGAGAATCCAAATAAACTTACTATATAAAATAAGGGAAATATCATTGCCTCATTTAATTTCTTCAATCTCTCAAGTAACATCACTAGAAATCACCCTTTCTAGAATACATTTATCAAACAAAACATCTTGTTTACTAGATTTTCAACACCAATTGTTTGCAAACTTAACCTCCTCTTAGACTCAGTACCAAGGCTTCTTAGATCTTTGCCTTAATTGACTCTATTATGGCAATCTTCAAGATGGTTCTACTCAATACTAGAGGCTATGTTTTCCTCCAATTACTCATGGATTCCAACGTCAAGTTTACAATATCCATACTCCTTTCATCAAAGGTAAGTTCATTCAACAATTCAAGCCTAACAGCTCATACATGTAGGCCTTAACCTCTCTTAGGCTGACCTCTCTTTTGGGTATGTTCACTCATATTAGATAGCATCAGGACTTGCACATCCTTCAGCACATTTCATCTAATTGTAGAAAAGCTAACCCTCCGATTTGCCTCAGGAGTGAACTAATTTTAAGAATTTGATTCCAAAATAGGACGAGCCAACATTCCTTCCATACAAGATCACCTTACTACCTACTGGAAGTCAATTGTCCTAGCCTCTAGGGTACAAACTTAGTTGGAGCATTTCATTTCCTGATAATGACATTCCAACTTGAGTTAATTTATTTTTTGGACAAACCAATTTGAGTTAATTTTTTTATATCAATTTGAGTTTTTTTTGGATACATCAAAAATCACAATTTGAGTTAATTTTACTTTTGGGCATTGTAGGAATGATGCCAAGGCTGCGCATATTAGCCGAAATAACAATTCTTTTATTATTTTGAGCTAAATAACATGCTCATTTTGAGTTATTAAATTGGGAGGAGCTCAACTGGGGCTCTCAAAAACAAATTAATGACATATAGGCCCAAAAAATGCTGAAATTCTTCTTGCAATTTATTTTGTTAGTCCAATTATGAAAACAACCTTGCCTTTTTTTTAAAAAAAAAAGTGTCTTGTCACGACTGCCAGAGTCACCGCACCGATCACCGAAGCTCCTGTGTTGATGTGGTGGTCAAATGTGAAAAGAGGTCAAGGTTGGATTTGAACCTTTAACCCCTTGGCTCCCCAAAATGAAGAAAACCATTGAGTCAATAAATACTTTAACATACATATAGTGTGAAATTATATATATATATAAATATATATATATATATATTATAACTTTTATTTCCAAGTATTTTTTATCTATTGTTGCATATCTTGGACATCTTATTATGTATATTTAAATAATCATTTGTAAATATTCGAACATCACTTGCTTATACATAAAAAAAGTTGTTAATCTTTTGAAACCTAATTTATTCTATTTTCCACAACTTTTTCCTTCAATGTTAATAAGTTATCAATGTTATATTAAATAAAAAAAATATATGTTATAAATTTATTTTTTAAGCATTTTTATAGGCTTTTGTTAATTATGGATATCTTATTGTATATATCTAAACAATCACTTATAAATATTTGAACATCACTTGTTCATACATAAAAAAAGTTATTAATTTTTTAAAACCTAATTTATTCTATTTTTTATAACTTATTCTTCCAAGGTTAATAAGTTATCAATATTGCACTAAATAAAAAAGATATATATATATATATATATATATTATAACTAGAATAAATTTGGTTTTAAAAAATTGATGACTATTTTTTATGTATGAATATGTGATATTCAAATATTTACAAGTGATTGTTCATATATACACACAACAAAATATCCATGATTAACAAAAACATGTGAAAGTGCTTAGAAAATAAATTTATAACATATTTTTTTATCTAGCATAATCTTGATAACTTATTGATATTGAAAGAAAAAGTAGTGAAAAATAGAATAAATTGGGTTTCAAAAAATTGACAACTTTTTTATATACAAATAAGTGATGTTCAAATATATAAATGATTGTTTAGATACACACAACAAGATGTCCAGTCCTTGCATCACCATCCTCGTCCCTATCATCGCAAATTGCAAGTCATCCTTACTTCTGCTCACTCTTTAGCCATCTAGTTGCTAACTCTAACAATGCTGCCTCTCAAGAATTGAGTATCATCATTGCTCGACTGGTTAATGCTCGTTGTCATTAGTCTCCCAAGTCCTCAACATCACTCATCGTGCTCATGCATTCATGACTCATGAGCTGAGCTCTGCACGAAGCACACATCATGCTTGTGCTCTTTGTTTTCCTAGATCTCCCAATCCTAGTTCTCAACCCTCAATCTTATCTGATCTAGATTGAGTGTTTGTTAGCTTAACTAATCAATTGCTTGTTTCCTTAGTGTCATTTCATTTGTGTTTCTAGTTTATTTAGATTTTCTTAGTTAGTTTTCTCATCGTTATCTCGATTGGGTATTATATTATAATGAAGTAATTTTTAGTTTGACAATTTTTTTAAAAAAATAAAAATAGTTAAAAGGGTTTGAAGCCCGTAAAGCTGACCCTATGCTTGCTATGTTGAGGATTGGGCTTCGCATATCAATGTTTTAAAAAATACTCGAGCTTAAGTTGCTTAGCCTTTTTAAGCTTGAACCCATCAAAAGTCTACCTTTTAAAATTAGGTTAGCTCGTTTTCTCAATTCTAATAATAAATTACTAAAGGTGTGTTTGGTTTATTTTTTAATTGGGGTTGGGGTGACCCAAACCAAACTTGGAGAGTAAAAAGCTCATCACAACATTGATATTTTGTTTGGATGAAAAAAAATATTAAACGAGCTTCTAGTTGAAATGAGCATTAAAGTAAAAAGCCATCTGAGGGAGCTTTTCAACGCTCATTAGGAACGTTGGGGTATATTAATTATATTAATTGCTGAAAATTGCTGGATTCTCTCTTCTCTTATCCTCTCACCTCACCAAGATTACTAGCTCGTCTCTTATTCTTTCCTCTGTCTTCACTTCACCAACCGTTGCCTCTAGCATGTTCTCGCTGCTGTCGATGATCGTGTATGTGCTCGGCGTCATCACCGCGGCCGTCAGGGGAAGTCGTAGGTTCTGTTGAGGTTGTTGTCGTTGTCTGTGTTTGTCAAGGTTGATGGTTCCGTCAAGTGATTTTCTTATTGTTGCGTTGTCTATGTAGATCATTCTTACAGAGATAAGAAGTTTCGTCCTTTGCCATCGAACTTTGAGAAATCTACTACTGGGGACTAAGGTAGTTCAGAAAATTGGAGCTTTAAGGGTTTGGAGGAAACAAGAAGCTTCAAGAGTTGATTTCTTGCGTCGATTTTCTTGCTGCATGACTAAAGGAAATAAGAAGCTTCCTTCTTCGCCTTCGAACTTTGAGAAATTTACCACTGGCGTAGGCAAAAAGATTGGAGCTTGAAGCCATCAAGAAAATGATGAGCTTATTTTAAAAAAATAGGTTGGTTTACAGAGATAGCATAAGTAATATTTTAAGAAATAAAAATTTGTGAATTTATAAATTTATTTTATTCATTTAGAATTAAATATTTTACACTCCTTCTATTAAAAAATATAAGGAATTTTTAACGAATTTCACCCACAATAAAAGTAGTTATTTGTCTTAAAGATAAGACTAACCTTATCTTTTTATTTTTATCTCTATTTAATAGAATGTTTCACCTTAAAATAAATATAAAGTGATTTATTTAATAAAGGCACTTTTAAGAAAAAATAATGATTATATTTTAAAAGACTTACATTTTTTAGCAAGGGAGTAATTTATGAATTTATTTTAGATTTTTATAATTAAATATTTTGAATTTTATCCTCTGATTCTACCTTTTTCAAAATTAAGATTCTCTCCACCCTTAAATAATAGAATGAATAGTTCATATTTAATTGTTTTTTACCAACAAATTTAATTTTGTATAAAATAATTATCATGCAAAAAAATAAATTTAAACTATTAAAATTTAACTAGCTAGGGATGCAAAGGGAGTTGTTGCAGAGAGGATCTATGTCCCTTTATTATAGCCTTGTAGGTAGGGTCAAGAAACAAGTGGGATGAGCCATAAGATCGGTTGCCTCAAAATCAATGTTTTTTTTTTTTTCAACTCGATTTTAATTTAAAGGTTCAAAGCTGAACTTATAAATTTCTTTTTATTTTACTTTTTTAATTATTAAAAATTAAATTTATTTTATAATAAAAATTTAAATATACAATAAAAAATAATAATTTAAAGTATAAACATATATTTTAAAATTTAAATTAAATTTAAAATTAAAAATATTTTATTTTTTAAGAATAAAACAAAAATTCATACAAGAGGGTATCATCAATATATATATTTACAAATCTTATAGAATGAAGGTGATTAGTTATAAATCTCTTATCTCTCATTAGTCAACATATTTTAGTATAATATTAATTATCCTCTCCCACTGGTCAATTACTTTTTATATAATCAATTTAATTTTAATCTAATATTAATATTACTATTTTATTGATTGATGTGATTGAATATTTTTTTTTAATTAATTGAAAAAATTTAATTTAATTTAATTAATTTTTATCTTTTCACGGGACGATCAATTTAAATGTCATTAAATATTTTTTTGATTGGTTGATATAATTTAATTTATTTTTATTTATTTTAATTAATTTTTATCTTTTCACAGGACAATCAATTTAATTTAGTATAATATTAATATTACTATTTCATTGGTAAATGTGATTGAATATTTTTTAATTGGTTGACATAATTTATTTATTTTAATTGATTTTTATCTTTTCTTGAAAAGGGAGCATTAAATTCTATTTTAAATTTTTCCTGAGTCATCCATTATGGGAGCATTAACTATGTTATTTCTCATATTCTCAAGTCCTGTTAGAGAGTTTTTGTTCTCAATATAGAAATATCTTTGCGTCTCTTAGTCTCATATGCCCTAATTGATGGTTGATTAATTGATTTTTATCTTTCATGGGACGATCAACTTAATTTTAATCTAATATTAATATTACTATTTTATTGGTTGATGTGATGGAACATTTTTTTATTGGTTGATAGAATTTAATTTATTTTTCATTTATTTTAATTGATTTTTATCTTTTCACGAGATGAGAGTATTAAATTTTATTTTAAATTTTTCCTAAGTCGTTTATCATGGGAGTATTAACTATATTGTTTCTCATGTTCTCGAGTCTCACTAGAGAGTTTCTGTTCTTAATGCAAGAATATCTTTGTGTTTCTCAATCTCATATGTTCTAATTGTCGATTGATCAGTCATTCTCCTAAGTGAGTTTGTTGTTGATAGTGGAGAGCCGGGCGGCCAGGGTGAAAGAGTTTTGCACCTCTTTCCAATCAATGTCGAGAAGAGAATGTCAAGTTCATCCACATACTTCCTAAAGAATTCAAGAGCTTAACTTCGCCATGCTTACATGACAACCCTTGGGATGAGTTTTCTTTTACTAGGTATGTCACCATGGTGTCCTTTGTAAGAATGTTAATGATAGATTCATTTGAGATTGAATATTATAAGAGAAGATATTTTAATTAAAAATAGGTTTTCACTTATGAAGAGAAGCTGTGATGTCATGAATACGTCGATCATATTCATGTGTACACTCATACAATGCAAATTCATACTCAAAGATCAATAGAGGAACTTTCAAAAATTTATCCATCTTAAATGCATCAATATCAATAATATTAATGATATTTATTTTAAAATTTTTGATTTCAACCCTTAACACGTTTGGAAAACTGTTTAATCTTTTTCTTTAAGGGTCTATTTTGAAGTTCGGTAACCTTAAAGATATTTTTTAATTCAAACCACAGGCTTAACAGTGCTGCAGTCAGCCCTGCCCTTACAGGCTCTACTTGCAGGTTGGTTACCTAGTTCTCGTCCCTTGTGCGTGGAATTAGTTCTTTCTTGTTCTCGTCCCTTCTATGACCAGTTCAGGTGAGTTCTCGTCCCTTTTGCGTCGAACAGTTTTAGATCTTGAGTTTATCTAGTAATCTGGTTGAATGGAGCTCGCATACCCTCTTCTCCTCCTTCGTCCCATACCTTCATATCGATTTTGCTTCAAGTGGGAAGCTTGAGACCGAAAGTGGCACCCGAATCTGCGCAATATACAAGGATTTCAGCAGCTCAGCTGTTCATTAATTTCACTTGGGGACTTTCGTCCCTTTGATAATGTCTGGGTCGATACTGTATGGTTTGTTTTTGGAGCTCAATATCTCAGGTAATCATTACCATTTCGGAGTTTTAATGAATTCTACATGAATGTTGATTTTTTTTTTTTCTTCTTCTGTCTCGTAATGGAAAACTGGGATACAATGATTATAGTAGAACTTAGGGATATTTACCAAAGTATCAAACTTTATTTGGACAAGAAATTGGAGGATGGGCACTGTTCCAGGTAGTTTAAAACAGATTATTGAAATGGTTAATCTATTTCCAATATTATGGTTCCTGGAATGAAGTATGAAACACGGTTTTATTGCCTGCCAACTAGTTTTATAAATTTAATAATCTCTTTTGTTGGATGTATGTGTTGTGGATGGCATGTAAGAGAATAACTGATAATTAGGGAGATTTTAAAGAACCATAGAATTTTCTTTCCTCCTTTTACATTGTGTATGGTTATTTAGAAACTAGTCTTTTGACCAAAGAGATTGGGCATATTTTCCAATAAAAGATAAGGAAAAAAAAAATCCCAGAAGAGGTTAGGATAATGTTCATGTACGTTGAAGCTTTTGGAGCTTATTGTTGGACTAAAAACTTAATACACATACAATAGGTGCAATTACTTTCTATTATGAGATGTTGGTTGGTTTTGTTTATGTTCCCCCTTCCCCCCGAAAATCATGATGAGATATATCATATCTTATTGGCCAGGTTAACAATTGAGAGTAGAAGACAATCAAGATGTTGATGGCAAGCCGTTGTCAGTCCTTTTTAAGAATTGGCTATTGTACCATTATTATCCAGGTCTGAGTAAGTCACCTAGAGCTGGCTAGGTTTGGTAGAAAGTTTCTTCATACAGTACACTCTATACAGCTGCGTGCATACGCTTGCCAAAACCAGTTTAAGTCTCCATCTAATATTATCACATGCATAAAAGAACCCTTGAGCTATGGTGCCCATTGGTCTCTTTCAAACCACCCTAGCCCCCAAATTTCATGTTTTCTTCGAAAGGGTTTCTCAGAAATTATTGAAGGAATTGCTGGTAAAGTGCTACATGCGTTATGCATAAAAGATGTTGTTCGTCTCAGCACATTCTATGAGAATACCTTGGTTAACATGTACTCTAAGTTTGGTGAAATAAAGTATGCAAAACATGTGTTTGATAGAATGTTGGAGAGAAATGAAGCTTCTTGGAATACCATGATGTCAGGGTTAGTTCGATGTGGTTGGTACTTTGAAGCGATGCATTTTTTCTATCATATGCTTGAAAACAATGCCAAGCCTAGCAGTTTTGTAATTGCTAGTTTAGTGACTGCATGTGATAGGTCTGGCTGTATGATTGAAGAAGCACTTCAAATTCATGGTTATGTTGTCAAATATGGTTTGTTCTCTGATGTATTTGTTGGTACTTGTCTTCTGCACTTTTATGGTTCATATGGTCAGTTATGTGAGGCCAGCAAGATATTTGAGGAGATTATTGAACCAAATATAGTGTCATGGACTTCTTTGATGGTGACTTGTGCAGATAATGGAGATCAGGAGGAGGTTATTAATATTTATCAGCTTTTGAGACGCCATAGATTTTATTGTAATCACAATACAATTGCTACAGTATTTAGGTCTTGTGGGATGCTTGGGGATAAACTTTTGGGTCATCAAGTCTTGGGGAATGTGATTAAATCTGGATTAGACAATAATGTTTCTGTGGCAAATTCCCTCATATCCATGTTTGGTAGCTGTAGTAGCATGGAGGAGGCATCTTATGTGTTTAATAATATGAAGGAACGTGACACAATCTCTTGGAATTCTATCATTACTGCAGCTGCACATGGTGGTCGTTGTGAAGAATCTCTTCGAAACTTTTCTTTGATGCGTAATAGTGATACAGAAACAAACTATATTACAATTGCGGCCTTATTATCAGTGTGTGGCTCTGCTCAAAAATTGAATTGGGGAAGAGGACTTCATGGTCTTCTTGTAAAATCTGGACTAGAATCAAATATTTGTGCATGTAATAGTCTCTTAACTATGTATTCTGCTGCTGGAAAATCTGTGGATGCAGAGTTTGTATTTCATACAATGCCAGACAGGGATTTAATCTCCTGGAATTCCATGATGTCATGCTATGTTGAGGAGGGAATGTACCTAGAAGCCATACAACTTTTCATTGACATGCTCTGGACTAGAAGGGCAATGAACTATGTTACTTTCACAAGTGCATTGGCTGCTTGTTCTAATCAACCAAACATAGTTGAGGGAAAAATTGTTCATGCTCTTGCCATCCTTTTTGGTCAACATCACAATTTGATTGTTGGTAATGCATTGGTTACCATGTATGGGAAGTCCAATTTGATGTCTCAAGCACTAAAGGTGTGCAAAACCATGTCCAAGAGAGATGAAGTAACTTGGAACGCCCTCATTGGTGGCTTTGCTGATAATGAACAATCACATGAGGCATTGAAAGCTTTTAATTTGATGAAAGAAGAAGGTGTACCTGCAAATTATATCACAATTGTGAATGTTCTTGGTGCTTGCATATCTCCTGATGATCATTTAAAACATGGATTGCCCATCCATGCACACACTATTGTTACAGGCTTTGAATTAGATACATATGTTCAAAGTTCCCTCATTACCATGTATGCCAAGTGCGGTGATCTCAATACAAGTAATTTCATTTTCAGTGAATTAGGTTGTAAGACCTCTAGTGCTTGGAATGCTATTATTGCTGCAAATGCTCATTATGGGCCAGGTGAAGAGGCCTTCAAACTCATTGTAAAAATGATGAGTGCTGGGGTTCGTTTAGATCAGTTTAGTTTCTCTATAGCTCTTGCTATTATAGGTAACTTGACTGCATTGGATGAGGGTCAGCAGCTCCATGCCTTGGTTATTAAACTTGGGTTTGAGTCTGACCATTATGTGTTAAATGCTACAATGGATATGTATGGAAAATGTGGGGAAATTGATGATGTGTTAAAAATTGTTCCTCAACCAAGTATCAGGATTCATAGGTCTTGGAACATTTTGATATCAGCATTAGCGAGACATGGGTTTTTTCAAGAGGCTAGGGAAGCTTTTCACGACATGCTTAGATTGGGACAGAGACCTGACCATGTCACCTTTGTCTCACTCTTATCTGCTTGTAGTCACGGCGGTCTGGTGGATGAAGGTCTTGCATACTACCATTCAATGACTAGTGAATTTTGTGTCCCAGTGGGAATTGAACATTGTGTTTGCATAATTGATCTTCTTGGGCGATCTGGAAGACTTGCTGAGGCTGAAGCTTTTATTGACACAATGGCTGTTGCGCCGAATGACTTTGTGTGGCGTAGCTTGTTGGCTTCTTGTAAAATACATGGTGATACGGAACTTGGAAAGAAAGCTGCTGAGAATCTTTTCAGGATGGATTCATCAGATGACTCAGCCTTTGTTCTTTATTCAAACCTATGTGCATCAACTAGAAAGTGGGATGATGTAGAGAATGTAAGAAAGGAAATGATTACTCATAACATAAAGAAGAAGCCTGCCTGCAGTTGGATCAAGTTGAGGAACAAGGTGACTTCTTTTGGAATGGGAGACCTGAGTCATCCACAGAATGGACAAATCATCATTAAGTTAGAAGAGCTCATGAAGATGATAAGAGAGACAGGTTATGTGCCTGATACAAGCTATTCACTACAAGATATAGATGAAGAACAAAAAGAGCATAATCTTTGGAACCATAGTGAGAGGATTGCCCTTGCATATGGATTGATCAATTGTCCAGAAGGTTCGCCAATTAGAATATTCAAGAACCTTCGTGTCTGTGGTGATTGCCACTCTGTTTTCAAGCTTGTCAGCAAATTTGTTGGTAGGAAAATTATACTTAGGGATGCATACCGGTTTCACCATTTTAGTGGTGGCAAGTGTTCTTGTTTAGACTACTGGTAGTGGATTGGTTTTTGTTGGGAATATGAAATTGAAAAATTGAGCGAAGAAATTAAGACCTTGTTTGGGCTCTATATGATCAATCGGTTGCAGCTTCTGAAAATATATCCAGTGAAAGATACCGGCTAAAGTTAATCCTCTCACATGATGGGAGGTTAGTTGTCTTGCATTCATTTTTACCAAATGAGGTAATGTTATATTTATTTCAAATTAGTTCCCTGGGAAGATTTATTATTTTCTTCTCATTTTTGAATCTTATTGTCAAATATGATAGAGAACAGGGTCAGTTGAACAGCATAAGATTTTTATGCATGTTTACATTGTCATTCTTTTGCTTTGATTTTCTTTTCTTTCAATTGACTCTAGGAAAAAATCTACTTGTGATTTAATAAGTGTTTTGCTGTTTATTTTATGCTAGGTGGTTCTTATGTTTCAATTTTATTAATTTGTTGTTTCTTCCTTTTTTGAGTATTGACTACTTTCTGCACATTACACTTTGTCAAAGTTTGACTATCCTTGGATTGTAAAAATTCATGTGTGTCAAATGTTATTGGTTAATATAACAAGATTGGTAGTTTTTTAGTCTAATAGCTGTCTATGCTCTCTTTAGTTCCCTCTTTACTTAAATTCCAAGACTACTACTTTAGTCTGCTATTTTACTATTGTTGAATTTTTTTTTTCTTTTCACTTTCTTTATAGTTGAAGATTCAAACCCCTTTTCCCCGTTTCTTGGGAGTGCAGAGCTCTATGATTACAGTGTTTAGGTCCATTGTTGATAGTGCTTTATGGGATTGATTCATTTGTCAATGGAAGCTATTTTTATTAGTTTTTTTATGAGATGACTAGGGTAATCTATAGTATTTTAATGACTATTGGCTTACTTGATTTACAACTATGTATAGATACATCGGGTTCCTACTAAGTAAAAGTTAACTAATCCCCCCTCGAGTACTGTTCCCTGTTTCTCTACAGGTATTAATAAGACAGGAGACTTCGCCCTTCCCATAATGCTTGGCCATTCTGAATTGCAGCAACAATTCTTATCTTTTTTGCTGTCTCTCTCCCAAGGTTGACACCTGTTTTACCTTGTTCTTCACCTTGGGCGCTTGCTTTTTAAATTTCTGGAATTGGGTTGTTTAAACTCATGGTTAAAACAGAGTCAGAGATATGGTAAACTGACAGGCTTGCCCACTCATCACTATGTAAACAGCACATCCCAATCCAATCCTCTCTCATATTAAACTGGATAAATCTGAATAAAAAGATCATGTTCTAGAGCTTGACAGCATTCAGCCACTAAAGATAATGATAAAAGAGAATAATTAAAAGGGAGACTTCAATCATTATTTCTTTCTTTCCTCCCTTCCTTTTCCTTTCTTTCATTTTTTTTCTTTTTTGTTTTTGTTTTTGTTTTTTTCCTGTTTGCTTGAGAGTTTTGATGAGAAGAGGGAATATGAGAAAGCAGAGGACAAGTGATCCTTCCTTCCCAATTCTAAGAAAAGGAACAAAAGATAAGGAAGACTCTTTACTTCCAATTTTTTGTTTTTAGATTCACAAGTGTAAGATTGGATATGAGGAGGCCATAAATGTAATCCTTTTCAAAGTATGTTTGGATATGATTAAAGCTTAATTCCATATTTTCTCTTAAATCATGGACTTAAATTGCAAGATTTTTGTGCAATTGGGCTGTGCTTGTAAACCCCCCAAATTTTGTTGCTAATCTGTGAATAATAAAAGCCATAATATCATTTGTAATGAGATTAGCTGAGCTTAAAGATGGCTCAAGCCTTCTACTTTATTCATTAATAATTTACTATGCATTATATTGGGACTTTTGAAAGCAGAGAGTAGCCCAAAAAATATGAAGAGAAAATAATAAAGATAATAATCAAAATCTAGATATTAACAACCTGATATATATCTAGATCACTCCGATAAAATCTAAAAGACATTGAATAAATAGGATAAAACAGAAAATCTTGTCTTCCATAGATTATTTGTGATTTCCAATGTGTAGTTTGGATTTGCATGTGTTTCAAATGTATTTTTTGAGCAGAATTTTCATTTGGGTGTTTGTTTCTTATTTGAACTGAAAGGATTGTTTGTAGAAAAATGAGGAAATAAAGATCGATGTCCAAGGGCTTAATTGCAAAAAGAGTTCTGGATGGTGCTCATGTTGGTCGTGATGACTTTTGGGAGACTGTATTGTCACATCTTGCTAGATGTCATGAAGACTTTCAGGTTAGTCATACTGATTATCAATGTTATTTAGGGGACCCCACCTTGTTTGTTGCCAAGAGCAAGAACTTAGAAATACTTGTTTTTGAGATTTGAGTTTTTAAGAGAGAGAGAGAGAGAGAGAGAGAGCTCTATGATTCTCAAGAGAGAGAAGGAGATCCTTGGAATTGTGGAGGAGTCTTTCAAATCTAAGGTTAGCATGTTTTTGTTGTGGATTCATTATTTATGTTCAATTCATCTCCTTCTGCTTCTTTATACGTTTGTTTTACAATATTTTTGCCTTTATTTTATTTATTTTTGCAAATCTTTATATCTGAATTCTTTATTATAATGCATTGTGTTGATAATGATTTACCGTAGCGTTTCGTTGAGATTTTGGTTCCTAGACACTGTCATGCTGCTTGGATGACCGTTTGAATGAAATGAACCGATTAAAAGTGATTGACTCATTAGATAAATTCATATAGACATATGGTTAGATGGATTTGTTAACTACTTGAGGCAGGTATTAATTTTATGGGATTAAGATTGGGATTGGGAATAAATTTTAGGGAGAATTTTAATAAAGGACTAGGGATGTGACTTGTTTTCAAATCACACCTAATAAAATTTGAAACTACACTGTAGGATCCAAAGATTAAATTGAAATTATTTTTCAAATGAAATGGCCAAAATGCCCTTCATTTATTTAAAAAGAACAAAGAAAAACTACTAGCCATTATTGCCAAAGCACCACCGATGGTGACTGAAACCTCATAGGCGACGGCAACAACTAGACTTCCGCTTCTAGAGCTTCAATTGCTAGTTGGACCATTGTCGGCGATGGCTAGAGAAGTAAATTCTCTAAAGGTAGCCAAGGGTGGGTTTAGAACTCATGTCCCTTTGACTTATCAAAAAAATATGGACTACCAAACTATTGAATCCATTCAATTATATAATGCATAAAATTATTTATATAATAAATTTTATTTTGCAATCACTTGATTATTATGTTACTTGTTAATTGCATAATTTTATTTGTTAATATATTAACAAAATTTGTTAAGTACTTAACTTTTCTTATTAAGGTCATGACTCTTGCAACAGAATTATATTGCTTGTTAAATGTGTAACTTTATTTGTTTACACTTTAACAATACTTGTTAATTACTTAACTTTCTTTGTCAAGTCAGTGACTCTCACAATATAATTACATTACTTGTTAATAGCGTAATTGTACTTGTTGGTTACTTAAGTTTCCTTATTAAATTCATGATTTTCACAATTAAATTACATTACTTGTTAATTGCTTAACTTTATTTGTCAATTTCTCAGCAGGACGTAACTTTACATTTTTAAGAGGTTGGATATTCAAAAATGTAATGCATTTTTTGTATTTGAAGGTGTAATCATTACTCTCTTTTTTTCAAAAGCATTCCTAATAAATAAATTACTTTATATTTCTTTTAGAGTGAAATAATATATTAAATAGGGGTAAATATAAAAAAGTTATGTTAGTGTAAAGATAAGTTTATTAGGGGTGAATTTGATTAAAAAGGCTTTATATTTTTTAATAGAAGAAGTATCTTATAAATTGAGACAAAAGGAGCATTTCAATATGGCTAACTAGAGGACTTATTGGAGCCTATACTAATTCAAATCAAGCTAAACAGTATTATAGATGGTAGCAAAGTTCTTCTACTAAGTATTTAATTCAATTGCATTCCTAGAACTTAAAATCAAAGACTTCTAATTAAGCTACTATAATTTCCTACTAGTTGAAACAGATGCTTATTGATCAAGATGCACATTTATCAATTGGTTAACTGAAAACAATAAATAATAAACAACAAGAGTAAGAGATTGAAAGGAAAAATCATAGAAATTTAGGAGAATGACAATTAGGTCTCAAAATATTAAATAAATGATAGTTAAATTCCTAATAAATATTTTTGAAAAACAAATAAAAAATATCAATTTAAATAATTATATAAGTATTAAACTTTTAAATTATAATAAATTTCTATTTGAATTGGTATTTACAATTTATTTTTAGAAAATTTTGTTAGAGATTTAACTATGATTAATTTAATATTCTGGATCTATCTATCATTCTCCCTAGAAATTTAACCTAATTTAGATTTGGTTTTTGATGATAAAAAATATTTTATACTATGGTAGTCACAACAATTATAATCCATGGATTTCTCACCTGATTATCAACAATCTCACCTAAAACTCAACTAATTATTGTGAATATTTTGCTCCACTTTCAGAGCAGCTCTATAATAAAATGCTTCACATGAATATTGTTTAAAATAATTTTAAAAACTTGTGTTAAAAAAATTGAGCATATATTTTTTTCCATATATGAAAGGGATTATAATTATTAAGCACAATTTATTTGTAATTTTTAAACATGGTTATTGACTAAAAATCCTTTAAATACATATATTCAAATAAAATTATGACTTGGTTAATCTATTTCATTTTATTATTACAATCCGCTAGAAACCACCATAGGTGGGTAGTGCAAAGCCAAAAGTTTTATTAAGGGGGTTGAGATGACAAAATATATATAACTAACATAACATAAATCATTCAATGTATATATTTATATTTAATTACATATATATAATTAAAATAAATATATGCTTTCATTTTTAAGTTTTGCTCATCAATTTTTCATGACATAAGAATAATTAATTACCATGTATATGATAAGTTTGTTAGTTATTTCCTTATCAATATAAACTATCATTAAATTGACAAAAATTTTATCTTCCTCATTAGCATTGAATGATTTAAATGCATTCTTGAGATCTGAAATTCTCTTCAATTTTTTTAAAAAAACTTTATTGCTTACTTATTGAATTAAATATTTAATTCTTTCAATTGATAACTATAACAAATAAATATATCAACACAATAATAATACTCAATTGTCACAAATTCTTTATGTCGAGGAGGTCTAAATATATTATAGTAAAAATCATTCATATTATAAATTTCAAGTGCTTGGTTATTATAGGAAAAAAAGTGATTTTTCTAGAGGAACATATCTTAATCATAATATCTTAACTTTTGGGCAAGTAATTTTATGGTAGCCATCGAACACATATCATTCAATATATTTGGGATTTGTTGTAGTGCTTGGTAAAGTTTGTTAATAATAATTCTCATAATTTCTTTCATCAAATATAAAATAAAAACAAAATCAAATGACATCAATATTTTAAGAGCACTTGTAGCATTATCTCGTTAAAACTAAGTAAATCTTAAGAGAACTATATATTCAATCTACTAAAGTAATTGGACTATACATGTATGTGTAAAATATTACTATAGAATTGAAATGAGAATTATATTTAGTGTCTCAATGTTTCTACAATATGCCAACTTAGGGGGCTAAAAATATAAAACCCTTAAATTTTAATAAAAAAACATTTAAAAGTTAGAAGGGCAGTTATCCCTACTGGTCCCCTGTCTCAACCCCTGTAAAAACCAGGCCAACTATTAAGAATACTTTCAATAGGATGAATATTCCAAGTGAATTGCTTGGAGAGAGTTACTTTTCAAAATAAATTTATTGAACCCCAAATTTGAATTAAGAATCTTTAATGTGCCTTCTCTAATGCCTTTTGTAATGTCTTAATTTCTTATTTTTGTTTCTTTTTTCTTTGGATCATTGATTTCTATATAAAATAAACGATATTTTCAATGTCTTGAAGTCTCAAAATAGTAAAGTTCTACATTTTTTATGAAAAAGCAATGTAATTGTAATTTTTTATTTGAAAAATCATAAAAATTACAAAACTTCACCATTTTGATACTTCAAAATATCGAAATGTTTCTTAGTTTATATAGACACCAATGATCCAATGAAAAAAAAATGAAATTAGGAAGATTGGAATATCATAAAGAATATTAGAGAAAGACATATTAGAAGCCCATAGTTCCCCTAAATCCCTTCAAGCCAAGTAAAATTGTCCACAATTCAGCCTCTAAGCTATGAACTCCAAATCTAATATTTTGTCATACTTGCAAGTGAGAGGGACTCTTTTATCTAATAGGCTAAATTTTTTAAGGTGGACCTTCCATTTGGGCTTGTTCTCATAATATTAATTCTTTTTATTGAGAGATCAGTGTCATGAAAAGAGTTACCCATTGAAGGTTTTGACCAACAAGATTAAGAGTGCATTTGGAAGTTTATAATTGAATAAAAAAGAAAAGTCATTAATAGAGTGGAATGGAATGGAGCAGAGTAGAGTGAAATAGGAAAAAAAAATTCATTGTTTGGGAGTTTTATGATGTGAAGGAATGGTTTTGCATTACCATTATTTGGAAGTGACTATAAAATGAATGGAATGAAATGGTTTAAAACTTTTTTCTTCCAATATTACCTTATGATTGAATTTAAATAAAATAATAATGCACATTAAATAATTATAATATTTATGCAACAAATAATAATAATAATAATAATAATAATAATAATAATAATAATAATTAATGGTTAAACAAGATACTTAAAAATTCAGAATAAAAGGAGAAAGCAAGTCATGTAGCTACTTAAGCAAACAATTTTTTTTTTGCACAAGAGGAAAATACAACAGAATCATGGTGTTGAAAGACAGACGAGCGAGAGAGAGAGACAGAGAGATATGATGGAAGGTAGAGTTATGTATTATGCCTAAATGCTTGGTCATCTTGGCCCTGCCTGAAGCATTCAAGCAGATAAGGCCAGGGATTAGCAAGTTTTTTTTTTTATTTTTTGTGAATAATACTTATCTAATGGCATTGATTTTTTTTGAAGGTTATCATAAATTATATTTTTTTATGATCTTTTTGACATTTTTTATCATTACGATTTTTTAAATTTCTTTCAAAATTCAAAATTTATTTTTAACTTATTATTGTGTAAAAATAATTGGCATTCGTTTGAACTTTTAAAAAATTACTTTTAATTCTAATATTAGTTTTATGAATAATATATTTTAAATAATAATAATAATAATAATAATAATAATTTTTTAAGAAAAACTTTTTTATATATTTTTTAAAAAATATTTGTAAAAATATTTTCGGGTCAATCATGCCATTCTGGTGCCTAACTATACATTGAGCTGAGAACTAGGTAGGGGTGACATTGGCTCAGCCCTGCCCATGAGTAACCTTAGCAAGAGGCAAGAGAGATGGTTGGATAATGAAAATAATAGATAATATTTTTTTTATTAAAATAGGAGGTTAGGGATAATTTTATAGATGAAATAGTTATATTGTGCCACTCCATCCTTGACCCCCCAATTTGCAAGGACAAAATATTGAGCTATGAATAGTAAAAGAGCGCTTTAGAAGCCCTTCCTTGCCATTCCATCCTTTAAAAAAAAAAAAAAAATCTCACAAACAATGACTTAAGCTTTTTAGCCATCTCACTTCATTCTATTTCTTTCTAAAAAAAAATATGCCAAACATAACCTAAGTGGGTCTGTTAGGAATATTGATTCTTGAAATGGGGTGTCAATGTTACGAGTATAAATATGAGAGATTTTTTCATCCAACATTCTTTTTTTTAAAGATGAGTTCTCCTTTTAAGTTTGTTCTCATAACAACTTTCATGAATGAATCCAAAAATAAAGAATTTCGAGTGATTTTTTATTCTCCCCCACAACCTCCCTTGGCTAAAGAAGTGAAAAATATTTTAACATGGTAAATCAGAAGTTCGAATACTTTTTGTTTCTAAAAAGTGCTTATACTTAGTATCTAATACCATCTCTCATAAGATCACTTTCACTAAAAAAAAATACCAATGGTACCCACGAAAAAAAAAAATCTACAAATCAATGCACATACACTATCATGCGGAGAGACCTACCACGAAAGATTCACGTACGCATGCCATTTTATCTTTGTGATTCTTCAATATTTTCCAAGATCGATCGACATTACCTGCAAGTACATGAATTATATAAAATTTTCTTGAATTATTATAAAGCTACACAATCATAATTTCGAGAAAGATCTGTGCATATTTTTAAAACAGAGAAAAAGTCTTTGATTTTACAGTTTACATATATTTAAGAAAAAAATTTGTACTCCTTCCGTCTAAAAATATAAGACATTGTTTAAGGAGTTAAATGTTCAAAAATATAATGCATTTTTAGTTTTTTGAAATATAATCATTGCTTTTTCTCAAAAGCACTCCTATTGTTAGTGACTTTATGTTCATTATAAGGTGTTTAATAGGAGTGAATATAGAAAGATAGAGTTAGTTTGAAAGTAGATAACTACTTTATTGAGGGTGAAATTCGGGTAAAAATACCTTATATTTTTGAACAGAGGGATTATAAGTTTTGTAATTATAGAAGAATTTTATATCTTTCCTAAATGATATTTATATTTTTTTTCTAAAACTTACAAATTTCATGAAATTAATCTCCTCAATTTTTAAAAACGATTAAAAATTAAGGATGTCCGAATCTAAATTTTTTTAGACATGTATGCAAATGTATAAAGAATGCATTATATTTCTTGTTTGAAAATGTATGAAGTAACCCTTTTTAACATTTATTTTTCCAAACATTTCTTGTATGGAAATGTATAAAGGATACATTAAAACTTAAAAGTTACATTTGTCCAAAAAAAAAGTTACACTGGACATTCAGAATCCAATCTCTAAACTTTTCAAATTATGTGTCATTTTTATATTTTAAAATATCAGTGAAATCTCCTAAAACATAAAAATAGTGATACATTTCAGTTTTATTTTCAATATTCTAATAAAAGATAAATTTTTCATTTTATAAGTATTTATAATTTTTTTAAAATATAATGATCATTTATAAAAACAAAAAATAAATTATATAAATCTTAATTGAATTTTATTAAATTACAGTAGTTTTTTTTTTTGTGACTACACTATTTTTCTTAACATTCAAAACTTACAAAAACATCGGCTGTCAACCTAAAATAAATTAAATAAATGCTATCTGAATTATTTTAACTCTATATAGATTTTCCTTTTCATTTTCAACAGAGATTGTGCATATTTCCAAAATGTAACTTCGTGTTTGTCTCGAGAAAAAAATTTATATAAATTTTAGCAGGAGAGAATCTGGCATAATTTTAAAAAAAGTACACAGAAAGTTTGCATTAATGTTAAAAATAAAAGAATCATTTGTATAATTTCAACAAACCAAGCCTTATAATTTACTTCTATTTATCAAAACAGAAATCAAAGTTATTATTAATTAGTTAGTTAAATTTTAGGAAACTTTATTTACTACTCCTATCTTTTACCAAAAAAAAAAAAGTATTGCTAACTTTTTTAAGAAAGCCATGCTGCAAAAACATAAAACATAAAACATAAAACAAAAACAAAAACAAAACTTACTTCAAATTAAAACGCAGACTTCCCTAAACTCTAAATTTCCTAAAATCTAATTCCTAATTTCCTAAAACATATTTTCAAGACTGATTATATAAATACGTTTCTGCTTCCTCCATTAACACACATTTCTAAAAGTTCGTTGATTAATTCTATCAAAGTATCAAATCCTTTCTATATAGTGTTATCCTTGTGATTCTGTTATTCTGAGAATGGAATCGAAGGCTGGGGTTAGGGTTTCGAGTTCTACCTTCTTCTTATTCTGCTTCTACTCTATGATCTTGTTGTTCGGATTTATCAGTTCTCTGTGCTTGAAAAGCGATGCTGCTGCTGTTTCTGCTGCACCATTCAGCTGCAAGAATGGGACGATTGCAGAGTGCAATGAAGACGATGAGATGATGATGATGGAATCGGAGATCAGCCAGAGGTTGATGGCGGAGAAGACGAAGTACATATCTACGGGAGCTCTCCGGAAAAACAGACCAGTCTGCAAGGGCGGAGGCAGCGGCAAATCTGGAGAATGTCTTCCTCCTCCTTCAAATCCTTATACCAGAGGCTGTTCTAAGGAACATCGTTGCAGATCTGACTCTTGAGTCGTCCCAGAAATTGGCCATGTGCTGCAATTTGATCCGATTCTGATCGTTATTCTTTCAATTTGACTGTTTTTTAATGTCTTTAAATTTCTGTTATGTCTTTTTATTTGAAATATATAGCCGTTAATCTTATGTTAGAATATTTTTATTGAAATATAATTTTATTAATTTAAATGCTTGTTGGATTTTTAATTTACAGGTATTAGACATCATGAAATTTTGGTGTCCTAGTATACTACTTTACGTCAAAGTTATTTATAAATGATATTTAAATATGAATAAATAAAAATATTTTAGAAAATCTTAAATATTGTTTTATATTGCCCCAGGGGCTAGGTTTAGGTGGAACACAGTATACGAAACATCATCCCATATATATATAACTATTTTATCTAATTTTTATTCTATTTGATATTTAATTGAATTAAGTATAAAAAATGAAATGATTTATATATTTCATATTTATTCCTCTTGTAAGAACTTCACAACTCTTTACATAATGATTCTCTTTAGGAGCAATTATTGATGGAAATGGTAAGTAATACATGTGCGAGAGAGCGTACAAATAACCTTTATATTCAACACTTAGATGCCTCTTATGTCAAGTTCTACATTATATATACAAAATCCAATCTTTAATTTTGTTAAAATATAAGAATCTTATTTATATTTTTAAAATATACGTTAATTCTCATAAAATATAAAATTGTGCTATATCTCAGTTAAGCTTTCAACTTTTTAAATGAAAGATGCATTTTTAAATTTTATAACATTTAAAAATTTATATCTTTTCTAGAAACAAAAAATTAAATCATATAAATATTAATTGAATTTCATTCCATCACGCTAGTTTTTTTGTGAGACGACACTTTTTTTTTTAACTTTCAAAACTCATACAAACATGTCATCAATCTAGTTTGCAGCATTTCTACATGGTTATAAAAGGATATAAGTAATATATTATTTTTCTCGAAAAAAAAATACATATGTGGATAAATTTTAGTGTGAGAGAATTCAGTATAATTGAAGCAAATTTCAAACGCAGCAGCTTGCATTAACGTTAAAAAAATAATTTCTATAATTTAAACATGCCAAACCTATACAATACACTTTTATTTCTAAAAAAATAAATTTATAATTAAATAATTAAATAATAAATTATATGAAACTTTATTTACTGCTCCTAAAATCCTAACTCTTCCAAAAAGTATCACTAAAATTTTAAGAAACCTAATTGAAAAAAAAATATTTATAAAAGAAATGAACTTGCTTAAAATTAAAAGGAAAACTTTCCAAAGCTCTAATTTCCTAAAATGTAATACATATTCTCTTCGTTTAAAGATATAAGATATTTTTAATATTTTAAATATAATTAATGTGCTTTTTTAAGGTGTCCATAATAAATAAATTATTTTATATTTATTTTAAAGTAAAATAATTTATTGATATAAAAAGATGGTATTAATTTAAAAATAATTAATTATTTTATTGAAAATATGATTGATTAAAAATATTTTATATTTTTTAACAAAAAAAATGATTTTCTAAAACATAATTTCGAGAATGATTAGAGAGGTTTTGGAGGTTTTGTGTTTGGACTGGTTCGGACAAAAAAGAAGATAATGCTTTAAAAGTTTGTGATTGTGGGATGATGTGGAATAAATCTCCTTTGAGAAATCCTCATCTGCTTTGGAGCATAAGAATGAAAAAAAATTCAAACAAGGTTATAGCACCTACTGTCTCGCTATACTTTTCGTCAATTTTAAGTTCATGTAAAGTTTGCCTGAGAAACGGTCTTCTTACATTGAGCCAAATTGTTTCAATCTGCTTTGCTTTTGATGTGTGCTAACCTAAATCAAAGAAGCATCTTCAGATAAGGCCTTCAATCAACACGGTCTTGCATTTCAATGTTACCGAAAAAAAGTATTTCAATGAAATCTTCTGAAGCATCATTTTTCATTTCATGCTTGTGAACTATTTTGCTTTTGTTTCATTTAATCTTTTTCAGTATTTAGAACTCTTCACTCCCTCAGTCCCTTTAGGATTGTTGCAAACTTAGATACAGTAGACTAAGGGAGCATTTGGTTTTCATAAATTTAACATTTGAAATAAACTTTTAAATTTTTGGAATGTTAAAAGTTATTTGAATAATTTTGTAGGAAGTACAATAACTTTCAAAAAGTAGATTGAAATGAATTTAAAATATAGATTTGAAACTTTATTTTTTGGTTAATTTTAAAAATCCATTTCAAATGTTAAATGAATTGGGAGCAATTATGACGAGAATAATTGGATACCTAAATTTTTAAATGATCATGATACTCTTTGAGTCCACATAACTTTAGACGCTAATGATAAAAATATGATTAACACTAGTGATGATAGTGACAAGCGTATATTTTTATTATTAATTTCAAGTGCAATTTTAAGTGTAGTTTTTGATAGAGATAAATATAATTTGAAATTATATTAAAGATCAGATTATATATTATAAATTAAATCATTAACTATATAACTATTCAATATTGATTAATTTTAAACTATTAATTATATAATTTTTTTAATATTAAATTATGTATCTTTTATTCTTATTATTTAAGATCATAAATTTTTTGTTATTTTAATTTTTTGACTTTTTAAATATTTTTAATATATTATATTTATATAATAAAAAATTTAAAATTAAAATAAATTAATATTCTTTTTTTATCATTGCATATTTAAAATTATATTTTGAAAATATAAATTTTTATTAATTTAAATAATTTTTAATTTATTAAATTAAATTTTAAAAAATATATTTAAATATAAATTTTTTTTATAATAATTAAATTTTATTAAATTAATTTTTGTTAAATAAATTTTAATTAAATTAATTTTTGACAGAGTGAAAAGCAAACACACACTAATTTTATTTTATTAATAGCTTTTTTTTATCAAAAAAATAAAATAAAGATTGGTTAGAGAGAGAGAGACGGCAACAAGAGTGATCCCTTCACCTACTACTACAATAGCTAGTGCTCCCTCCATTAACAGGCCTTTCTAAAAGTTCGCTGGACCTATCAAATCGTCTCTATATAGTGCTTTCCCTGTGACTCTGAGGACAATTACACAATTCAGAGAGAGATAGAGAGAGAAAATGGAATCGAAGGCTAGGATTAGGGTTTCGAGATCTACCTCCTCCTTCTTCTGCTTCTACTTTCTGATCTTGTTCGTCGGATTCATGTCTTGTTTGTGTTTGAAAAGCGATGCTGCTGCTGCTGCATCATTCAGTTGCAAGAATCGGACTATTGCAGAGTGCAATGAAGAGGACGAGATGACGATGATGGAATCGGAGATCAGCCGGAGGTTAATGGCGGAGCAAAGGAAGTATATATCTCCGGGAGCTCTCCGGAGAGACAAACCGGTCTGTAACGGCGGAGGTGGCGAGGCTTACAGCAAATCTGGAGGTTGTCTTCCTCCTCCTTCAAATCCTCATACCAGAGGCTGTTCGAAGTATTACCGTTGCAGATCTGACTCTTGAGATCTCACAGAAACTGGTTTATGTCTCAATTTGATCCGATTCTGATCCTTTTTTTTTTTTTGGCTTTTAAAAGTTGACTTATTTAGTTGAATGTCTTTTTAATTTCGTTGAGGTTGGAGAAGGTACGCGTCTTTTTCAATTTTATTTCCAGTATATAGGCGTTAATCTAACGTCAGATTTTTATTATTGAATTTTTTATTAATTTAAATGCATATTGGATTTTTTTTTTTATTTGTAAGAATTAGACATAGTAATATTTGGTTTCCTAAAACTATCCTCGTCTTTATCGGAGTTATTTATTGAAGTCTTGAAAAGTAAATCTAAATATGCATAAATAAAAAATAGTAGATACAATGCATACCCAAAAAAAAAAAATCATCATCTTCGTCTGAATTATTCATTGAAGCCTTGAAAAGTAAATCTAAATATGCATAAATAAAAAATAGTAGATACAAGGCATACAAAAAAAAAAAAGTAGTTACAAATTCTCCAAATTTTGTTTTATATCTAATATTAAAGTATACTTTTAGTTTGTCTAACTTTAATTTGATAAGTTTTTATGTTGCTCTTTTAATTTTATAAAATATTTTATCAGTTCTTTAATCTTGTTAATTTTAAATAATTATTTTTATACTAATTATAATTATTTTAAAAATTTTAAGCTAATATGTTAACTTTGGAAAATATTTTGTTGATGAAAGTAATGGTCTCATAGTAAAAAGATTAAAAATATATTTTATAAAATTAAAAGATTAAAATAGAATTTGATATAAAGTTAAAAAATAAATGTACTTTTTCTGTTAAAAAAATGTAAAGCATTCTTTACCGAAGTTTATTTTAATAAAATAATTACTTATTTTAAAATTAACGCTATCTTTTCATATATATTATTATTCAATAAGATATTTTATTTTAAAATAAATATAAAATAATTTATTTGTTTAGGTTATTTATAAAAAAAGGCAACAATTATATCTTGAAATTTTAAAAATATTTTATATTTTTAAATATTTAATCTCTTAAAAAATACTTAATATTTTTAAATAAAAGAAATATGCTTTAATATTTAATGTGTTGCCTTCAGTGTTGAGGAGGGGAGGGATATGCACAAATAAAAATATATTTATAAAAAACTTAAATTTATTTTCATTTTTTCTTTGTGTGTGACAGAGATGAAATGAAGGCTAAGGATTAACAATAAATAATAATAAAAGTAAACTAAAAATATAACATGATTTATGTTTTATGAAAGTATTTGTATGTTTTAAAATATAAAAGTTAAAAAATAAAGGAAAATATAATCATTGGTCCCTATAATTTTTATCAAATTTTATTTTTTGTTTCTATAATTTTTTCTAGTGTTTTTGATTCTTGTAGAGATTGAAACCATTGAAAACATTAAAATTATAGAGATTTAAGTAACAAACGTCACCCAATTTGATTAAAATTATAGAGTCTAAAACATTATGAAAAAAAATTATAGAGAGTAAAAACAAAATCCAATAAAATTGTAGGGAAGATATTTGTGTTTTCCCAAAATAAATTTAATATTTGAAGCAATATTTTGAAAGTCATATGGGATCACGAACTAGAAAGGCTAACAGTTTACTATTCTCTTAGTTTAACTAGCTAAACTGGTAGTAACAAATGATGCAATAGTTAAATAAAAATAATATTGGACACATTTATAACAATATAAATATGAAATTGTTAAAAATATGCATTAAAGAATTATCACATGCAAGGTGAATTTTTTTAAAAAAACATACTGATTAAGGATTTAGAATTTTCATTCAGGTTCAGCTCACCTAACATTGTCATTTATTTTTGAAATTGGAATTTATATTTTTTTGAAAAAAAAAAAGAATCAGATCAGTCCAATCAACTAACTCAACATAGTTTGACACAATTCTTGGTTATTTATCGGGCTCAACCCTCTGAATGGTCTCTTTTTTTTGAAGAAAACTGAACCATTGTGCTATCTAGCCGATCCGGTTCAATTCTTAAAACATTATTTAAAAAGGTATCCGCATTAAGTGCTCAATAGTGCCTCGAACAGAATTGGCTATAACAACAAAATCATTGAGTTAAAAAAGAACCAACTGAAACTTGTCAAGAAGCATCCTTGAAGAATATATTGTTGAAAAATTAAATTAAAATAAAAATACTATTCCATCTGTTTTATTTTATAAGATAGTTTTAGAGATAATGTGGTATCCCAAAATATAAAATGTTTCAAAAAAAAAAGGTTTCATTAATTATGAATATTCAAATATTACCCCTTATTATTTCATTTTTTTTTATCAAACATTGTTTCATTCTTTAAATAAAGTTTTTACTCTCTTTATCAATGAAGTATATTTTAGAAATTTTTAAAAAAATTAAAATTATAAAATGCATTTAATAAATTTCATTAGTATGTATAATTTTATTAAAAAGGCCTTATTAATTAGGACAAAGGGTGTAAATAGTGTAAATGAATCCAAGAGGAGGATAAATTGAGCTAAATAAAATTTTTGACAAATAATACTAAAAAGTGTACGAGTATTTATCCTAATTCAACTCCAACCACCCAACCTTACATTTTGTCCTCAAGCTTTACTTGAGATTTTATCCAATAAATCTACCAAAATTAATCCAGACTCTTGATTGCCTCAGTACAATCCTAGAAAACAAGTCTAAATCACTCCCTTTACAACATTAATGATTAACCCCACCTAAGCTCCTGAAGCTTAAGTCATCTATTGTCAAATATGAAAAATAGGAATAAATGGAGTAAGTGCACAAAATCAACTACAATAGTGAAAACTTTCTCAATGAGCTAATATACAATCAATAAAGTGAGCAATGAAATCACAAAAAGTTGATAAACAATGAATAAGGTAGTTCAAGCAATAATTCTTTTACGTTTGTTTTCATAAATGAGTTTATTTATAATTGAAGTTGATGAAAAATCCATTAGGCTCATTAGTTTTGCCATTAGAGTATCGTGCTTTTTTCCTCTAAGTTTCTCCCAAAATATGGGTGTTGATCAGTGCTTCACGGTAGAGTTTTTTGCTCACAGCAAAAAAAGTAATAAACAACTAAATGCATTTAATACTATGACAAAAGATAGGTAAGGAAAATACTAATAGACAAAATACAATACGGTTAGAAAAGAGTTGAAACAAGATAAAAACTTACCCAAGGTGTGTTTGAAATGATGTATCATTAATAAAGAGGCTTAGATAATGCTTAGTTATGGATATGAAGGATTAAAACAAAGAAACAAGGCTGATGAAATTATACCCCAAAAACATAGCCTTGTAACAAAGTAATAGTACCAATAGTGAAGGCTTTGTACTTGAAGTGTCATCGTAAAACTTGTTAAAATTCAAAGGGATCAATATGGGTAGTGAGCTTTGACCCCCGATAGTGGAAGGTGAATACCAATAGCGATGACACAATATGGGTAGCAGTTAAGAAGGTTGGAACTTTAAACAATAAATGAAATGACTTGTCAATACAAATAGTGACATTATCAATAGTAACTTGTTAATACTGATACTGTCATGCAAATTAAAAACAAGTCACACTGAGTTGAATATCGATAGACTAATACCTCTAGAGATGTATGATCTAAAAGAAGCTTAATACTGACAGTGGAGCCTTACTACTTCAAATAACATAACACAAAAAGAATTAAACTTTAATAAGAGTATGAGTATTGTTAAGAACACTACCCATAAAGGCAAGCCTAATTCAAAGGCTTAGAAACAAATATACTCACATAAGTACCGATAATAACAACATAACACTAGCAATGATACTCAGAAAAATTTGAAATAAGAAACTTAAGCAATATAGCACATTTATACATTATCTTCCTTTTCTATAATTATTTATATACCTAACGAACAAAATATTTTTTAATTTGTTATCATCAAAACTATAATTAAAAATAAAAAAATAAAATAAAATGCCATAACCAAATGCAACAATTTTTTATTTCAATATCTTCATAACAACTCTAGAGAGAGAGAGAAGAGTGCAATATAGGTGGAAGGGAATAACCTCAAAATAAGGAGTATTATTTCAATGTATTATAATTTGGGATGGATAGAATAATTTTAAAGGAATTATTGATATATGGGCAAAAGAATGTGAGTAGATTGGAAGTCTAAAAAAAATTAAAAGCTTATAGTTATAATTGATTCAACATTCATCTTCTAGATCGATACTGGTCGTTTATTTTCCTGTTTTAAATAAAAAAATTATTTGACTTGAGTTCTAAAATCTCATTAAAGTTATGTATATATTACCCATCATACAGATTCTTAAGTGACATCCCATTTTCAAATCTCCAATGATATTTGGGTGATTATAATAGAGTTTTTCAAATGGAGATGTAATATGTCGGAGTATTAATTATGGAAAACAAATGTGTGCCAAATTTTCCATTTGGCCTTGCTTCACTTTGTTGAACCATTTATTATATATTTTTTTAATAAATCAAATTTTATATATTTTTTTGTTTTTAGTATTCGACACATCATTTTTTTTAAAATTTTTATCACATCTTTAATCATTTCTAATAAACTAAATTTGTATAAAAAGATAAAAACAATCATAAATCAATATCTTTTTTTATAATTATATATTTAAAAATACATTTTATTATACATAATTCAAAAAATTTTCAATTAACCAAACTAATTTTTGAAACAAATATACGCAAATATTAATTTTATTATCATAATTGACTTTCATTAAATTAATTTATCAAAATAAATTTTTGATAAACTGACTTTTAACTAACAAAAAATCAAATACGCACTTTATCAAGTTAAATCCTGTGGTCTTTTACATTTTAGCACTTACAATTGCGGAACAGATCATTCATCTTTCAACTTGTTTCATGTATTGTTAAAAAAAAAAAATGTTAGCTTTGTCATGGTGGGCTAAACTATAGCTTTTTAATTAAGAATCATTTTGTAATATCCTCCTCGAGCTGTCCCATAAATAAAACTAATTCTCAAGTAACAAAAAAAATGAGATTAAAATAGTTAACATAATACTAAGTTTCAAATGATTAGAAAAATAACAATCCCAAGTTTGCATAACTAAAACCATTTTTAAAATGTTACAATTAGACAAACCAAAGTTAAAAAATATGCAGAAGGTTAAAAATATATGAGTACATTTGCTTAAAAATTTAAATTCAAGAAAATTCTAAAAAAAATTTTAGGGTGCGCACTGCGATCGCCTCTGTGACATTCGCCGTGGCTCGTGGTACCTTGAACCGCAGCACAACTACACAAATTTTGACAATAAATTTTGCTGTTAATTTGACAGCTTTTGGGGCAACTTTTGACATGTTTCATTTCTCTGTCCGATGTTCGATTGATATGAACTAAATATCTACAAAAAGCTCTTTTCAAGCATTAGCTAATGGCTTTAGTTTCATAACAAAATTACTACTCAATCAAAATTTTCACACTCTTTTAAAAACTTGTACTTTTTCAATAATTTTCACAAAACCAAGCATCCAATTCAATTTTCAAATGCCAATAGCCACTGACACTAATTTGATCACATGCACATCATCAAGACTAACTCATGCAATGCACCATATCACATTGAATACTCATAAATCACATTTTCACTACTCAACCCCCTTAATCTTAAAGGAAAAAAAACATACACAATTTTCATCAAGTAATCCATAATCATTTCAAAATATGCTATAATCCTACTTGCATTAGTATTTTAGTCCTATCACATATAACATATATCATCAACTCACTCCCTAGGGTCCAAAATACACTTTCAACTCCACAATTCTCATCATGCAAGTAAGAATCAAAATGATCTATCCCTAGTTGGTAATTGAAATTGTCAAATACAGATAATGACCCGAAAATAAAGAGACACAAATTAGGATCGCAATCCTAAGCCTCTAGAAGCTTTCCTCTATACAAACTTCCCGAGCTATTTCCTATAATATTGAAGATAGTAAAGTGAGTACAACCACTCAGTAATCAAAATCTAACTAACCCATATTAATGCATGTCAATTAGTTTAAATGCAAGTGGCAAATAATATCAATATTTTAAACCATGTAAAACATTTGAGAATCTATGTTCACACTTCAAAGCATAATAGTACATACTTGAGAAATAAAACTTTTCAACAATCTTCAAATCTCAAAAAGTTTATCACACAATACAATTACACATAATCGGGAGTAATTATGACTCAATTCATGAATATTCTCATTAGGGTCACAAGACAAACAATCATGTGCCCTTACTCACTATATATATGATCATACATCCCTTATATCCTCCTTATTCCTCTGACATGAAACCGTAGCCTATAACACAATGGGATAGTCTATAATCCACAACTTCCCTAATCTAAACACTTGTGAGGGGATTACTCAGCTACGGCGTGCCCAACTCACTTATAGAACACGGTTTCCCTCATTTTTCACACTATGGGGTGTCATACACCCTAAACTAACTTCCTCGTTGAACCAGTGAATAGCTAGCTAGGTTTGAGTTCCTTGTTGAACCAGTGAGACAGTCCTTCATTGAACAAGTGGGACAAAAAGAATAAAATCAATCCAGGCAAGCCATCACTTAGATGGGAGTCCTACCACATAGATTTAACTCTCTACTCATCTTCCTAAACGAACTCCCTCCTCTCAAAATCATGCAATACATACATACATACATACATACATATATGCACTATTACAAGCAAGATTATACTCATCATTGTACTCAATCACAATTAAGGCAATCATATAATATACAAAAACCAATTCATTGAACTCCACTTATCTACTTTCATTGAACTCCACCACTTTACAAATCATTGAATTCCTTAAACACATTTTCATGAAACTTCAAGTCAAATAAGTCATTGAACTCTAAATTTTAAAATCATTGTACCTCACTCATTTACAATCATTGAACTCCACTATTTTAAACATCATTGAACTTCTTTTAAACAAAAATTCATGTTACTTCTCTAATTACAAAGTCATTGAACTCCCAATAAACATAATACGAAAATCCATCAATATTGTTCTCAAGGAATTTCACATCACAAGGCATCAAACTCACAAAATCAATCTAGTGAATTTTCTAACAAATCATGTCACACTTGTATTTCATTTTAATTTACACTTTTTAATGATCAATCATAAATCAATAAACTAAATAACACACAAAAGCATAAGATAAAATTCTCCCGATTACTTCAAACCTTTGAAAGGTTAAAAGTTTCACCCCTCAAATACTCACTTTCAAAGCTTCCAAGAAGTTAGAATGGTGCCAAAGGTAGTAACACTATAAGCATTTACTATGCAAATAATCAATATCCATATTTAAGCTAATTTCACTAATACTTCAACATTTCTTAATATTCAATATTCATTCTTAATTTATGTAAAAGTACTCATAGGATTTCTTAGCTTTCTTTAACCCTCATTAATATCATTGAGCCCTTTAATGGTTATTAATGGAACCACATTGTTCCTAACCGCCACATTTATGGAAATTTTGGACATTTAATGTCTTCCATCTACCAATCATCATATAATTATAAATACCAATTTTACTTAACTTAATCTACTCCCATTAATTCTATTTAAGTTAATGGGTTTGGACCCATAACCCTTATGGATTAAAAATTATTATTATTAATCAAACCTTAACTTCTACCATCAAGAAAATGAAAGAAGAGAGAGAGATTTAAGTGTAGGAAGCTTACCCTTGGTGTTAATGAGCTTCAAATTACTCCTACAAATTGGTTTCTTCAAGCCCTAACACTGATTTTTCGCATCTCTCTTGATTTCCTTTGCTTTTCCTTTACTTTCTACTTCATTTCGCGACTTATGACAACAGAAATGTGACCATACGCCGTAACGCATGACACTGAGAGCCTCCCCCAAGCATGTTGCCATATAGGCGCCATGGCAGCTCATCTACAAGTCGTGGCTCGTGGCAAAGAATCTCCCTCTTCAGAATTTATTCCTCTTTCAATTCTCGGGTGACTCGATTCTCCTTCGAACTCGCATTTAGAGCTGAAATTGAAACCGAACACACCCATTAGGTCCCTTTGGCCTCACACCTCACTAACACATTTAATTAATCTAATCGAGTTTGTTTAATATAGTTTAAAATTGAGGATGTTATAATTTTTACCCTCAAACATTTCACGTAAGATTTGTGAGGGTGTCTTGAACTCAATTTTAAGTCCTTTTTGCCTTTGGACTCTTAAATTTCAATGCCTCATTATCTTACTGTTCACGCATCACTTTATCGACTATTATCTACTAAGCTAGAGTTGGCATGTTTTGTTGACTTTTTTAGATCATGTGAATTTATTAGGATCGCTTTTGCCTTTAAAGTATTCGCTCAAGAATACTTGATGTCCTAAACTCATTTTTTGAGGTCATTTCCTCCCCTTAAAAGTTAAAAACCCAACCAAACATGTCCTAAAATGCATCTACTTAGGAGTCATATTGCCATAAAAAAACAAAAACAAAAATTAACATAACACATCCATCAAAGAAAAAATGGTCAAAAAGCAACGCAATGAATGACAGGATTCTCAAATCCCATGTAAAAAGTTCAAAAATAAAAATAACTCTTAACCCTTATTTTTAAACAAAGGACCTATCAGCATATTGTACTAATATACTCCCTCCTATCCTATTTTAAGCACATTTACCAATCTCATCAAAATTAAGGAGAGCTAATTAAATCATTAACGTCATCTAAAAATGAGATAAATTCTTAATTTTAACCATATTTAAATTTACATTATATCATATGTCATATTTAATATTTTAAATAGGGTAATATTAAAAAACATAATTAATATCCATTCAAATGATTTATAATAAGAACTACTTTTTTTTTCAAGTGACTTTTATAGTATTTTGAAATTGGTTGAGAATTTGCACGAATTAATTGGTCTCCTTAAAACTTAATCATCATTCTCCTTATTTTTAAGACAATATCTTCCTAGTACTAACATTTGAACTCATAAGACGAAGGTTCTATAAGGGATTCACAATAGACACCACCTTTGCTAGTAAGACAAGAACTGACCAAATATACATCTTCTTCCTCCCTTTATTTTTTTTAAATTATTTTTTAGGTTAAGGGTTACTTTTACTCCTAAACTTTTCCCTTCAAATCTTTAAGTACCCTGAACTCATTGGATCATTAATATCCCTGAATGTTATACAATGCCTCGTCACCCTACTATTAACGCATCATAATCTGGAATGGGTCCCACCATTTTTTTACATTTTTTGTAATAAAATATTAAGGCAACGAACGTTATGGCATGTTATTGGTGGGATGATGAGGCAATGCATTTCAAACATTTAGGGACAAAACTAACCAAATGTCATATTTAAGGTACTTGTAAACCCTTAGAGAAAAATTCAAAGGCATAAGTGAACCTTAATCCTTATTTTTTTTAATAACATCAAATCTACATCTTTAGAGTATTAATTGCTTCTCCTTTTATCATAAAATCCCAGCCTTCAATAAGCTATGTAAAGCAAGCATTTAAAATGGTTTTAGTGTTTTGCATCAAACCACAGGCTGTAATGGTAAAGATATTGCATTTTCTTACCCCCAACAAATAGTAAATGATATGAAGCTTCAATCAAGAGTTAATCACTTGAGTAAGGGTAGGGTGAGATCTAAAGTCAAATGAAATCTTTCAATAATACAATGGGTTAGACTTGACATTAATGATTTAATCAACTCCAATAAGGCTAAAGTTAGAACATTTATCTCATTAACAAAAGTAGGATACTATTGATGATGGTAAGTAAAGGGAATTCAAAAAATATGAGTAAGATACCATAAACCTCACCCATTTCCTCAAAACCATTCCATCTTTCTTAATGTATAATATCAATAGACAGCCATGCCATTTGGACTCAAGACAACCCCCTCATTGTTCTAAAAAGCTATGACTCGCATCTTTAGGCCTATTATCAAAAGTACCCTAATGTATGTTGATGACATACTATTGTTCTTAGAACTGAACAAGAGCACAAGTACTTATTAGCCCAATTCTTTGAAATAATCCAAACATATGGGATTATGATTTCAACCTATAAAGGTCGCATCAAGGATGCGCAAATAAAGTTCTTGAGAATAATTATCCAAAATGGACAATATCATCCTAGTTAACACATTACACAAGAACTACTAAACTTTCCATGAGAATTTGACAGTAACTCAAATTCAACAGTTCTTGGGGATCGTAAATTATATCAAGGACTTTATTTCTCACTTGTGTCTCATCATACTAGCTAGTTGTCCAAGCTATTAAAAAAAAACCACTACCTTAGGGAATCAATCAAACTAAAGCTATCTAATATCTGAAAAAGATATCCCAACATCCTCCACCATTGAGGATTCTAGATAAAGGACAAAGAATACTACAAATTGATGCAAGTGATGACTATTAGGGAGTAGTACTCATTGAAGAAGAAAATAAAAAAAAAACATTACTATAGTCATACTAGCAGAGAATTCAAATCTCAAGTGTACTTCACTTGGTCCAATTCCATTTCACCTAAATAATCTTCTTGTTATATAATATCAACTTCCAAAATGGGTTGCAAGTATTGCTTTACAAAAAAGATATTCCACATGAATGGAATAAGCCTTCATAACCCATGAATTCTAAACGTCTCAAGGCTTAAAGCTGACTCCTTGAAACAGTCAAGATCCATTTGAAATAGGGTCTCGATTTTATCAACAATTTCCTGAAGCACAAGACTCTTTCACCCTAAGACAATCTAGTGAACAAGACAAAGAAATAGAGTGGGTAGACGACACCTCAACGTGGCTCTTTAGAAAAGAAGAAAGTAGGTACCCAACCTGTCATCTGACCAAGAAAACACTTACAAGCATATAAAATAATGGAGCCTTGTCACACATAGGAATATACTTTTGTCAACAATATCTTTAGGAAAGTAGCTTTGAGCTTTTGTCTTTTATTCATTGTTAAAAGCTACTTTTTCTTTTATCAAGTCTGTTGCTTTTACTTTTGCTTTTGTCAAGTCTATCTTTACTTTTAATCATGTCTACTTTAGCTTTTAGAAAAATGAGCAAACATGCAATAATAATGTACGTCTTTTACCTCATCCCTTCATCTGTAAAAAAGAGCCTCAGTCATATTGTAAGATAGACTTAATTCATAACTTATTTGAAGAATATAAATCAAAGTGTTTTCCCTTTTATCTCTCTAGATTCTCTCCTCTTTTAAAAGCTTGACTCAAAAATATCACACTTATATCAAACTAAGATTCAAGTATACTCCACACTTACCTCTCTAAGGAACTTGTGCATCAAAAAAAATTTGACCACAATCCATGAGTGTAAGCCATATCACTAGGGGTGAGCATCGGTCGGTTCGGTTCGGTTTGGTCTCAAAATATACAGAACCGATCGATCGAATAACACTTAAAATGAAAACCGAATCGAATCGAAATTTGATAATTCGGTTCGGTCAATTAATTTGGTTTTTCGGTTTCATATTGGGCTATTGAAATTGGGCCCATTTTTTAAATATTAAAACAAACAACACTACAAAATTGGACCTTTTTTTCTATTCATTTTTTTCAATATGAGCCCATTCTAATTACACCCATATGACATAAAGCCAAATATTATAAAGGCATGGATAATCAAATAAACAACCACAAATAAACACCGATGATCAAATAATGGCCCCATAATCCAGTCACAACACCTATTGATGAGAGTGACTGACTAAAATAGAATTTCAAGTGATGTTATTATTTTTTATTCTTTATTAAAATAAAAAATAAAAATAAAATAAAATAATTTATAAATTAAATATAATTTATAAATTAATAAATTATATGTAATTCGGTCGGTTCGGTTTATTCGATTTTAAATTTTACTAATCGAATCGAACCGATCAACCGATATATTTAAAATAGAAAAACCGAATCAAACCAAAAAATCAAATAGACCGAATCAAATAGAGAAAATTCGATTCAGTTTGTTCGATTTTCGGCTTCGGTTCGGTTTTGCTCACCCTTATATATCACTACGCTTAAAGATCTATGAGTTGAGGATTTTAAAATAACTCGTGTTTTTCCTAGGAGTGGCATTAAAAGACCTTACATAGATCAATATTTAACCTGTATGGACAAGGCATATGTGCTACTTGTAAGATGATCAAGCTTAAAGTCAATCTTGTGCAAGACTTTGTTTTGGCTGACAACATTATGAGATTGCTAGTTAAAAACTTTTGCCACTTAGACAGAGGCTTAAGAGTCCCCTAGTAGCAGCTTCAGTCGTCAAAATGAAGGGACTGCTAGTCACCTTTGTTCTTTCATCCAATCTGTGTTCCAAAGGAGACAAATTTTCCTCATATGGCCTCATCATTATTAAACAAGGCAAAGCTTGTTTTCCAGTGAGGACATTGAAATCACAAGTTTAGATTTCTCTAATAGGGGGAGATCTTCATGGCCTAATTCTTTAAGAAGCTCAAAAAGAGAGCTTCTTTCAGTGAGAAGGATTTAGAGGCCCAACTCATCTTTCGGTTTGTTTCAAGCCACAATCGTCGTTCATCATCCTGTGAAAGACATTTATGTCTGCAAGGAGATCTATGCTGTTTGGGCTTTTTGGCAGTCCTTTGTCTACCATACTAGTCATCCCAAAACTCATAAGTCACATTCAGGCTCACATATATCTAGAGCACAATCTCAAATAAAGTGACCATTAACATAAAATACATAGACTGGTTTGGTTTCTTTAGTGAAGAACTTAACAAGAGGATCACTCTTATGCTAAGTGTAGGCTAGTGTTATTGTCGGTGTTTAGCTAGAACACTAAGTTAGATCATGAGATCCAGGCCTATTGAAGATTGATTTAACAGTCCCATTTGATAATTTATACAAAACAAGAGATTTTGTTATATGTACATCTTTTTGGTCAGCATGTAACTTACTTTTCATAATTGTTGATCCACTCTAGAGGCATCAATTGTGTAAGCTTTTCTCGAGGTAAATGTCTCAGGATTTGAATCACTAAGGATTCACCAGGTCTTTTAAAAACCATATATCAACTATCCTCAGTTGAGTAAGGAAAGTGGAGATCAAGTAAATGATATTGGAGTCTGTAAACAATTTGGTGATAGAGGGTAGCCATGATGGCTATTGGGTCTTGCTTCGGTCCAACTATATGGATCTAGACCTCTAATCCCGTAGAAAGAGTCAAATATGTCAATTTGATGTTGAAATCAAGAGCAATAATGAGGGTCATGCTCCCTTGGCTAAGGATAGCCAACAAAGTTCCAATCAAGGTATTATTGTAGGATGTGTAGCTAATATCCACCAAAGCTATCTTGGCTATAAAAGGAATCCCTTTTCTGCCATAGAGAGTCAAGATCAGACAAAATGATTCAACATGGAGGTGAATATATCTTTAGAATTTCTAGATGTTCTTAAGAGGTTGTGGAATCTCAAGAGCCATGTACTATTTAGTAGAGGTGGCTAGAAGACCACATGGATCAAGTTAAAAAGTTTGGACAACTTCATTCACTTGTAGGCGTCTAGTGGAGATTAGGGATATAATCCCCTTGGTAAAAAAGTTTGTTTTATGATACGAAGTATAAGGTCTAAGAAGAGGGAGGTCTGTATCTTAGATCTTTGCATCTTCTAGAAGAATAGCAAATTCAACCAGATTTTCTATTTCGTTAGAAAGGGTTTGCTTTACAAAAAAAGAAAGGCAATCAAAGGAAAAGGCTTAAGAAAGACATTGGTTCTGAGGACATCAATGAGGTTTCTCATATTTCACTTATTTTTGAATTCTCCTTACTCATTATCATCAATATCACCCTACCTTTGTTAATGAGATCAAGGCTCTAATACCACGAAGTCAAATCTCATAATCACTACAAACCCAGAAATCCAAGGGTAATATTGAGGAGTAATATTGATCCAAGTAAGGCCTCTTAACACCACTCATAGGCAAACATGAACAACTTTAAGATCCTCAACCCCTTAATATATCAACTCATTGATTTTTAAACATAATGACATGGCTCACACTCATAGATCGTGGTTAGATTTTTTTTTTATGCACAGGTTCTTTAGAAATACAAATGTAGAACATACTTGAATCTTCATTTGATAGAAGTATGATATTATTGAGTCAAACTTTTAGGAGAGAAGGGAAAATTTAAAAGGACATGAGAGAAAACACTCTGATTTCTATTCTTCAAACAAGTTTTGAACCAAATCTACCTTACATCCTTTTTGTAAATGAAGGGAGAAGGTAAAAGAAGCATATATTATTACATATCTACTCATTTTACTAAAAGCTAAAGTAAATGTAACTAAAAGAAAAGACAAACTTGACAAAAGCAAAAGTAAAAGCAACTGACTTGACAAAAGCTAAAGCAACTTTCAACAATAAATAAAAGACAAAATATAAAGCTACTTTTCTTACACATGACAAGGCTCCATTATTTCATATGCTTGTAGATGCTTTCTTGGTCAAATAACAAGTTGGAGTACCTATTTTCTTCTTTTTTAAAGAGTCACACTGACGTGTCCTCTACCCACTATGTTTCTTTGTCTTCTTGTTCATTGGATTGTCATAGAGTGAAAGAATCTCATGCTTCAAAAAATTGTTGATAAAACTGAGACCCTCTTTTATATGGATCTCGACCATCTGGTGGAAGAAGCTCTAAGTCTTGGGATGTCCTCTTTTATATGGATCTCGACCATCTGGTGGAAGAAGCTCTAAGTCTTGGGATGTCTGGGCTTCATAGGTTATGGAAGCTCGTTCTATCTATGTAAAATATCCTTTTTATAAAGCAATACTCACAACCCATTCTAAAAGATGATATTTTATAATAAGAGGATCATCTATGATGGATGACAAGCTGAAATGGAATAAAACAAAGTGAAGTACACTGAAGATTTAGGCTTGTGGCTGTAAAATTATTTAAAACACATAAAAAAATCTGTTAACTTAGTTAAAACTTCTTTCTTATATGATGGCCAATTAGTATAAGATTTCCACGAGTAAGTCCAATTAGTAACATAGAGGTTCCCATAAGTATCCAAATTGTAAGGATGATGAATGATGAAGAAGGAATAAACATTCTCCCTGTTCAATGGTATCTTCCATAAGCCAAAAACTTCCATGACTATGTTATTTCTTACGCCACCTAGGTAGTGGTGAAAACCACTCAAGGAAATTCTAAAGGTTAGGGCCTTCATTACTAGTGTCACAAAGATAGCAATAAACAAGTAAAGGTGGGATAGTGAATGCACATGCATACAAGGCTAAAAGGAACTAGATGTACCATATGGCTTTTTTTAGTATAAGACCTTAGATATAAGGAATGACTAGATAAGGAGCCAGGATATCAAAGTATTCAAGCTGTAGGTGGATTTGAGTTTTTTGGAGGAGAAGATGGAGCCAAAAGAACAAACTTCTTTTAGCTAATTGATGTACTTCAAGAACAAATTTGGGATTGGAATTAAGAGGGAACACTAACTTTCTAGACATGATGTTAAAGATGAGAAAAGGTCGGCAATATGAGGGTGTTATGAGCTAGACTCTTTCAGCAATGGTATTGTGGTTTCCTTATATATGTCAAATTATAAATTTATAGCAAAAAAACTAGTCTTTCCATTAAAAGAATTACGTCCCAAAGAGGTACTTTTTTGTTTTGATCAAGAATTTTTGGGAATGAGATGCTATCAATTTCTACCACAAAGTGGTTAGTCTAAGATGAAAACTAAATTTTTTAATACCACATCTCATAACTAGAACTTTTTTATAAGCTATATGATAATGCTTTTTAAAGGCTTTGAATTCTCCATTAGCATGACCACAGTAATTCCTTTTTCCATTTTCTTCGTGAACAAATACTGTTCTCTAATAATCATCATTTGCATCAATTTACACTTTTCTTTGTCCTTTATTTGAAATCCTTAATGGTAGAGATGCTGGGATATCCTTTAACAGCTTTATTTTGATTGATTCTCCAAGATGGTGGATTTTGTCACAATAGCCTAAACAACTTGGCTAATATGAGGGAACACAAGAGAAATAAAGTCCTGATATGATTCAAGATCCCTAATAGTTGTTGAATTTGAGTTACTATCAAATTCTCATCAAGAAAGTTCAATAGTTCCTAAACAATGAGTGAACTAGGCTAATACTATCCATCTTAAATAATCATACCCAAGAACTCTATTTTGGCTGCCCCTATGTGACCCTCACGAGTTGAAAGCATAATCTCCCATGTTTGGATTATTTTGAAGAAATAGGCTAATAAGTCCTTATACTCATTCAGTTTCTGAGAACGGTAATATATCATCAATACACACCAGGGTAGTTTTAATAATGAACTCAAAGATGTTGATCATAGTCTTCTGAAACAGTGAGGGGGCTGTCTTGAGTCCAAATGGCATAACCGTCCATTGGTATTGTGTATTAGGAATACATAAAGTCATCTTATAATGGACTGTTAGATCAATTCCTAGCTGCTAAAATCCTCCTTTGAGATAAAACTTTCAAATTATCTTCGTCCACTTCACATGGACTAGTTGAGTGTTGATATTTGGAAGAAGAAACTTATCGTCTTGAAGAAAGGCATTAAGAGGCTTATAATAAATTACCAACCTTTTCTTTGTTTTTTGATCTCTTCTAAACATAAAATGCTTGACAGGCCCAATCAAATTTGATTGGTCCTATAAGCCCTTGCTTAAGTAAAGCTACGCACTCTTCGCGTGCTAGTTCTAGTTCTTCTGAATTCATTCCAAGATGAGATGTCAACATCCCCATTCTTCTTAAATGGAAGCCTAATAAAAAATTCTTCATTCTTCCATAAAGGAATTTGATGTTGGAACTGACCATGACTTTCATAGCAAAACTGAATTTGATCCCTCATTTGTTCATAGCCTGAAGGAGCTCGTTAAATATCCAAGATACTCGAGATATTAGTGTCTTGTTAAAGAATTGTTTAAACCTTAGTCCTTTAGGAAGTACTTGTAAATTTCTTGTTTGTTAGTAGACATCATAGACTATAAGGATATCTTTGGCTAGTAAATCACTTTCCAAAGAGCTTTGTCTAGACAACACATCTAGGGAAAAATCTTATACCAATTTTTCTATTGTTAATAAGATCTATCCTGAAGGGCTTTCTATCAGTAGTAGTGAAATACTCATTATGTGAGACCCATTCTTCTTTAGGAAGAATGTAAGGTTTCATGACACTTCTACAAAAACTCGTGTCAATGAAGACAATGGTTGAAATGGGTTTATCATTCCATTGATCAAAATGCAAAAATCAATTTGTAATTTGTGGGCTAATTTAGCTAGCCTATCAGAACAAGTTTTGGGATGTAAAAACTATATTTTAACAAAAACACGAAGAAGCGATTGCACTTTTAAACTTGAGAATAAATACTAAAAGACTTCCAAATTAATGGAGGGAAAATAAAATCTAATTGCAAAAGTATAGGAATGAGATGAGAAAATTCTCTGGAGGATACAATCTCCACCATAATATGCCCTCAAAACAAGTAAAATGGAGTCAACCTAAAAAGCACCTATCTTGACACAGATACAAGAGACATCATATGATCACCACAAGGTGATAGGATAAAATGTTGTTCAAATGTAATTTGATGTATTGTATCAATCACATGAAGTGTTGAATAAGATACAATGCGATTCCATTTTTGAAATATTGCCACTTCATTGAGGCAACTTGTTCCCCAAGCCAATCATTTTCATCGTAAGGACATCCATCCGTTAAAGGGAAGAACAAGCCAAAAGATTGGACATGGAGTGAACAAACATGTGATGGTTCAAGTAAAGAAGGAATAAACTCACAGTACTACTTGAATGAAAGCTTCCATACTTCACGCACGTTAGATGCACCATCTGTGATTTCAGCAACAAGAGTACTAATCATGATGCCTGCAAAAGCAAAAGGCAAGTGCAACCAGTATAATTGGTAAAAAGAAAGAAAATAAAAAGGAAAATATAACTATTGGTTATAGATCCTTGTAAGCTTTTCCATCGCTTCAAGTCCCTTTAGCTCATCTCATCTGCAACATTGGTCTCTATATTTTTAAATGTATCTAAAAGAACAATGAGGTGACATTAACGATGTCAAATATGCTAACATGTGACTAACGTCATTAATCTGTGTTAAGGTGAAATTATGATTCAAGAGATTAAAACATAAAACAAAATGGGGCAGACAGCACTATTAATAAGCTGAATCATAATCCCACCTCAATACAAATTAACAACATTGGTCATTGTTAGTATATTTAATATTGTTATTGCCATCTCACCGTCTTTCTAGATATATTCAAAAAAGAGGTACTAACATTGCAGACAAGATAAACTAGAGAGGCCTAGAGTAATGGGGGAAAAAACTATAAGGACCTATGGCAAAATGAGTTAAAACTATAGAGACCACAAGTTATGTTTGCCCAATAGAAAAATGAAGAGTTATTTTCTCTTGTGATGCAATGTATATTACTGATGAGCAAGATAACATAGTCGGCCATGTGTAAGAGGATGCACAAGATAATGATGGTGACAGCAAGTCTGTAACAGAAGATGAGAGCCAGACAGCAAAAAGAGTGGGGCCCCATAACTCATTTTCCTCTTCCATCATTCATAGGAGATTGTAACCAATTTCTTGATATCTCCAGAAATAATACAAGTCTCCATCGGCTATATTCTTGCAATGATCGGTCATCATTACCTCTTTTTTTGGTTTTTTCATCAAAAAGGCACAAGAGTTATGTTCTACCTTCCAAACTACTTTTTCTATTCCATTTTTCTTTCGTTTTCTGTATACCAAACAAGTATATCATGTCAATGTCTTGGCATCTTTCATGGTCTGATGTGTAAAAGGCATAGTGAGACTAGATTTTTGTTTTAACCTGGATGAGGTACATGGTCCCATAATTTAAAGAGAAGGAAAAGACAGGACTTTCTGTGTATGGCTTATAATGGGACAAGACCTTCAGTATTGTTACACCTACAACAAGGGGTGGCATACTAAAAGCTTGAAGCTTTACCAGATTACCTCTTTTCATGCAACAGAAGGACATAACAAACAACCATTTAGAAGAAAAAAAGGGAAGAAAAAAGGGCAAGGTGAACTACATAACTGTAAGTATAGCAGTTTTTTTCCTTCACCTCAGGCACAGGGGGAAAAGTTTAATACAGCATATATATTGGCATGGGTTACCCAACTAACATCGTAACCAAATGTCATGACTAGCTCACCGTCTTTTTCCACCACAGATAAGAATTGTCGAGTTCCACCACCTACTCCAAAATAATACTTCTTTGCAGCCATGTAAGCAACTCCATCAGGATAGCGCAGACACTGTATTGAACATTTGAATTGATAAGCAAGAATGTGTTTTAAGAAAAGTATCCAGACAAACGAGTACAACCCAACTGAGTCAACAGTATTGCATGTCATAGATGCATCATTGTCTTAAATTTTCATGTATTGTACTATATGATGCACCTTAAGAAACATTGACAAGTTAAAAGCTAAAAGATGATATGCAAAAATATATTGGTTACTCAATAGCATACCCAATAGATATCTCAACATGTTGCTCCTCATTACGCATAATGAGTAAATCAAATACCTCAATTATTTGAACACAACAAAATATCAAAGCACGCTTTGGCTTAACAATGGTGTGTTGCACAAAATGCCCAAGAAAGCCAAGGGCTTGCAAGATATTAACAGAGAGAGACTCAGTCCATAATTGGATGGAATCACTTGGGAAGGCTAGAGTCCATTGGAGATAGCTCACTATGAAATTCAAGGTGGGAAAAGAACAGGCATGTTTGAAAGGAGATCCATCATTAATCAAAACCTTGGTGTCTCTTTATTTACGCTCAAATAATTTAATGGAGAAGACCAAGGGTTTCTAGGATCTTGTGATTTACCATTTCATGCACGGTAACTATTACAAGTCCTTGACATCCAGAATGTATGCCAAGAGTTTGCTGGACTTTGTGAACCACCAAAATAAAGGGTGTAGGTGTCGTTGGGTGATTACATTACTAGTATGTACAGAAGTTGGCCAGTGAGTGTTATATGCATAGTCAGTGAATCTTTCAACAATATACTTCGTTTTGTCCCTTCCTTTTCCCCTTGACTTGTATATGGATACTGGATGATAAGCATGTATTGCATGAATTATAAACATCATAGCAGAATATCAAACTAGAAACATGTTAAAATCTTTGATACAAATTAAAAATATGTTTTCCTAATATGGAAGTCATAATATTAACTTTTGTGCCTTCATTTATATTTCAGTCACTCAATACAGAAAATACTATTATGTCTTGTAACAGTAAAATAGTACCTTCTTGATAAGATTATAGAGGGTTTGGAGACTGCTGATTGAGTAAACAGTCTCTGCCATCAGAATAAAGTCATAACCAGGACCATCCTTTGCATTGTTATCCACGAAAGGGAGAAGTTTATCAATTTCACTCCAGTCACCAGCAAAAAAGCGAACTTCTTCCTCATCACATATGGCTATGTTTGAAGATGATGGATGAGGTTTCCCAAATTTATTTGTGTTTACATTGGGGATGGTGAGACAACGTAGGACCTCAGCATTGAAGTCCTGGAAATGCACGACAGCTGCCCCCTAAAGAAACCAGAATAGACACAAAATTATGAAGTAGATTTTACACTGTGCATTAAATGCAGGGATGAAAAAACAATTAAAAAATACACATTTTATGAGATGTACATAAATGGTACAGTAATTTCAATAATATATATATATATATAATGATTTCACATTGTTAAACTAATACAAAGTCAAAGAGCCAAGTTTCACCTCAAGCAATGAAAAGATTCCAGGAAGTCCATGACCACATCCAACCTGAAAAGTCAAATATTGAAACACTGAAAGAGATTACTTCCTTAGTACAACTTAGGCATAGCTTATTTAATATATATATATATATATATATAAAAGGGTGCAGTGCTTATAAACCAGAAAAAATGGAGTGTCAGAAAACATCATGAAAAGGGGCTTATTGCATTTGAACTTTCAATGTCCACAACAGTGAAGAAGAGCCATGCAGAACACAGATAAAGATCTAGTACATTTTAATGCTTGAGCATGGAAAAGAGTGAGGAAATTCTCAGAACCCATTCCTCTTCAAAAAGATTTTACTGCACTAACTACTAATGATACCTGGCTTCTGGAAAGATAGTTTTAAGATTTTCAATTATTGATATAGATTAAGGTTGTAATTTTTCCATCAACCCTTTCTCAAAGATTGATTTACTAAATTTTTTGCCTCTATCATATTATCAGATAAAACAAAACAATCAAATTCAAACTCCCCTCAGTAGATGCAAGAAATTTAAGGATCCCTAAAAAATGAATTTTCCCTCACTTACACACAAGAGCCGTGAGAGTCACACGGTGTATAAACAATAAAGATGTGGAGAGGACTTAGAAGACCAGCATGAATGTTTGTCATCTCCACCTTTATGAGAAGCAAAGTGGAGCACACAATTACTGATAAGCAAAAGTCATGCAAGGTGACAGGGACCCACTTCATGCATGTGGGGAATAAAAGCTCAATACCAATCCCCCCCCCCAAAAAAAAAAAACATACTTTATCAATGCATGTTCAGAGGAAAAATTTGCATCTCCAGTATGAAATTAAAATAACTTAACTTTTACCAGCAATACCTTTTGCCATCAAATCTCTCAAGCAGAAATAGCATCAACAGTTAACAAGCATGTACATAAGAAAACTTCTTGATGTAGTGCTAGCATGCTGATAAAAAGATGAGAGTACAAAGATAATGCAACACAAAGTCAGCACCACGAGACAATCATACATAAGTACTCAAAAAAATGTCATTACACACCATGGAAACTTCTATATTAACAATTTTTGCATTAACTCTCAGAAGGGAGAGAAGAAAAATACAAGGAGAGGAGAACAGGATGTCCATCCAAGTTCCAAAGAAAGAAACCATAAGAAAACAGTTAACTTAAGACTAAGAAGCTTAGAATGGTTGAAAAAATTATTCATTTTTCCTGCATCTAACACGTGGAAGCTTTCATATATTTAAATTCATCCAGCTATACAAACAGTAACAGATGGCAAGTGGTAATCTAAAAAATTCCCACCAATGAAGGATAAAATACAGGATAATAACAATTAAAGAATACAGGAAAGCATACTTTCAAACAGAAAAACAAAAACAGGCATAAGTAATTGATAATTTTCCTCCTTTCCAGAGCAAACAATCAAAGTTATATGTTAGACACTGTAGAATCACCTAAAAATAAGAATTAACCTCTAAAACTCGCTTCTTAGAAAATGAAATATGCCCGCTTCTGATTTCTGAATTAAGAGCTTTAGTTAAATCTAGTGAGCCTTCCCACAGCTTTAGCCCACCTAGAATCCAAATTAAACACATTCGGTCAGTTTGTATCTAAGAAAATGTTAAATTAGACCCAAAAGAAATGAGCAGCAAAAGAAAAGAAAAAGCAAATTGGTGGTAAATAATACTTGGATACTGGATATCCATATGTCTCATATATTTCGAAACTAATTTAAACAAAAAGTTTAACATCCCAATGTTACTTAAAACATATTGTACATATCAATTAAAAAAAAAAGGTTGTACAAATAAATTTCTATTATATCCAAACAGTTTAGGATTGCAAGAGCTTGGAAAGAAAATTTCCTATGCACCAAACACTTATATGAAAATGCACACAAGATATCACCACCTTCATATTTCCCTGGCACTAAATCAGAGTTGGATAAGCCAAAAACTTCTTGCGTATTGACCCTTCCCTGAGAATGGAACAAGCATTACTTCAGTTGTTATAAAAACAAATTAATCCAAGAAAATAAAACAAAATCAAACCCAGCCATAAAACTATCAGAAGTTCAAGTCTTAATATCTCCAGGCAAGAAAAGTTTGGGAGGAGATAAGCTACCTTCAGCAGAGTAACCCCATCCAAGCTCACTGATTCCGCACTGTATTCCACCGACGGTGAAGCCTATTTTACATGAATCCCATAAATCGAAGTAAATAATCCCCATCGAATTATAAACCAAAGACTAAAGAGAAAATAGCTACAGTAAAGAATACCTCAGAGCCAAGCACTTCAATACAAGGAGGTGGGGGTATGGAAGGTGCTTGTCTAGCATCAAAAAAACCGAACCCAGAACTGGTGCTGTCGGTGGAGGAGAACAATCGGAATGTTTCGTAACTTGGCTTTTGGGACTGATTTTCACAAGCACAACAGCAAAACAAACTTGAAAGCTTAAATCAAAAAGAAGCACAGCGAAGTGACTGAAGAAGACGCTTATCGGTTATTAAATTTGACGTGATACAAATTTTACCAGCACTCACCTCAGAATCAGAGCTCGCCGCCGTCATTTCTTTAAATTCGCCGCCTGCATCTAACACGAGTAATCTGCTTTCCAAAATTTATTTCGCAGAATTGCACGATACCTGAACCCACATATTTCTATTTTAGGTAATGTTTGAGTTTTTTTTTTTTTTTTTAATAAGGAATAGAGTAGGAAGAAATTTTACGTCGAATAACCTTTGAAGTCATCTTGTGCTATTGTAAATTCATTTTTCTTCACCCTCAATTTCAAAGGTTAAAAATAAAATGATATAATATAAATAATATTATTATAAAATTTTCCTTATCCTTCTCACCTCCTATCACTCTTTTATTTCCTCTCATCGTAAAACTAAAAATATAATTATATTTAATTTAAATTTATTTTTTATAATTATTTTTAAATAATTATTAAATAAAATTACATATTTTTTTAATAAAACTCTCAATGTTCTATTCCGTTCTACTCTATTTACTCCATCTCATTCTATTTCGATAATGATCATTTATTTTTATTTTATCATATACTCTACAATATTCCTAAAGGCTTAAATAATTCTTAGGTGAAAAAAGAGAGAATTTTATTAAAGGACCATAAATTTGACATTATTACAAATGAGATCCAATCAAATTTGAAATCTCACTGTAGGCTTAGAAGACTAATGGTCTGTTTGGTTGGGAAGAAAATATAGGAGAAAAGAAAATATGGGAAGAAAGAAAATATGGGAAAAAAATAGGAGAGAAAATAATTTTTTTTCTGTTTGGATAGGAAAGAAAAAATGAAAGGAAAAAAATTGTGGGAAGAAAATAAAATGTGGGACCCATTATATTTTCTTTTCATCTTTTCTCTCCCAAAGTGGAGAGATTTGGGAGTAAATTATTTTTTCCATCATCTGCCCTTCTTCTTGCACTCATCTGTTTCGTGTGCCCAGACTATCATTTTATTTTCATTTTCACGTGTCTCAGCTCAGAAAGCTCCCATCTTCAACCAACCCAGCCAAAGCATCATTCAGTGGCTTCTTCTTCTTCTCCAGCGTGCTATAGCTGCAACTTTTGGACTCATCAAGGTTAGTTCTTCTCTTCTTCAACATCGTCTTCATTCTGGTTTGATGCTGTATCTACAGTTTTTTTTTTTTTTTTGCCATTAGTTTCATTCTTGTTTCTTTAACATTCAGCGCACCTATTCTGCCCATATTTGTGAAATTTTAATTTGATGAACAAGGGGACAAAAAGCAAGATATAAATTCTGCAGCTGATCGATTTGAGTTTTGCCTTGTCATTTTTCCATTCCATTGTAAATCATTTATTAAAATTTATAAGAGGGAGATGCTAATTCTTTTTACTTCTCAATTCAGTCCTTTTATCGTCTTAGGATAATATAGAAGTAATGAATGATTTTGTTGGACTGATTTCATGATACTGGATTATGTGTTGTTCTGTTCTTCATACCCGACCAGCATGAAGTTTTTCCATGGCCCTTTTTTTATTTTGCCTAATGTGGAGATATTATATTTATATAAATCTAGCAAGAGTACCTCTTATTCATCCTTTATTTAATTAGAATAGAATGAGTAATTGATTATGAGACACCTCTTGTTCATGATTTATTTATATAAATTTGGCAAGAATTCCTCTTATTCATGGCCACAAACCCTATTTGAATTGTTGCTTAGATAAATTGATATAAACTAGCCTTATCCCACCCAGACAAATAAAAATACCTCAATCTTTTTTTCACCTTACCTTAACTTAGACTTTTTACTGAAAAAAATTATGACATAGCAAAAGGGTAACTAATAATCAGTGGCATTGACTGCTAGGTAATGGTTAGTTTTCTTACTTCCATTCCATCTTCCCTAAAGAAAGTAAAGAAGCAAAATGCTAAAGGAGACAAAAATAACAAGATAGGTTAAGCTATCACTGAGAATCATCTAGCCCATCGAATTCAAATGGTTTGGCAATTAATCCACACTAATTTCCATCATTTAACTAATGAGTATTGCTCCAATCTTGACAACCTTTTTGAAACTGCATTGCTTGAGACATAAAGTGTAACAATCTTTTCTTCAACCTGAATGCTCAAATTACTACATTATCATGTCTTTAAAATCTAGTTGACTCTCAACTACTTGATTATTGACACAACCAAGATGCTTTCCACCCTTGAGATCTTGCCATATTTGTCATGTTGCAGTGTCATTAATTGGTATACCCTATAATTGCAATGATAATGAGGTTTTTGTCAAAATTTTTTCCACCAGTTAGTGAGCGACAAGACACCTAGAGATCTGACTTTATAAACTGTCCAACAAAATTCCAATAAGAGAAAGAAAACAAGTATAGCTCCTGATAATATCCCATATTAATTTTATATGTCAATGTCTTGCTTTTTGGGTCTAAAATTTTGAGACATGTAAGTTGTAACAACCTACAAAAAATAAAGCTGTCTCCAAGCCTCAAATATTTGCAAGGGAGAAAAGCAATAACATTTGTATGAAAATAACATTCATGTTAGTAGGCAAATGATTATAGTTGCAGGTCACAAATCTCTACAACATGCTATATGGTATAACGACCATATAATGTTTCCATTTTCTGCTTATAGTATTTTCTGTTCCTTTTACTTTAAGGAGAAATAATAGATGGATGCTTTAGTTGATTATCTCATCGGTTTCTCCTTTGTTGAATCGCATATAAAATGGACATATCTATCCAAATTATAATAATCCCTCTAAATGGGAATGAAGCCTCTATAATTTCATGCTTTATTTAATTCTGGTTCTTTATTTATTATATCTTTGAAGCTCATATCATAGCCACTAATTAGTTCGTGGCCACCATATTCTAAGTTACTTTTTACATACTCATTGCAACTTTGTATCAATGTATGGCTGTGTGGTTTTGAATTGTTATATAGATAAGCAACCATAATAGTGAAGGAATGATCAAGGTTATTGAGGAAGACTTTATGGATTTTGAGTCTGAAGTTAAAAGGTTGATTGATTTTGAAGTGGCTAATGGAAGTTCTATGGACTTGAGCCTTGTGTTAAAAGATTGGGAACGTCGTAGGTATGTGTATTGTACAAATTGTTTGTATGATTGTACATGTAATTTATTTGTTGGGAGAGATTTCAAGGCTAGTTAATAAGCCTATAAGTGATGGTAATGTTCAAAGAGAGAGCATGAGGAGAATATTCATACAAAAATTACAAGACACGGAACAATGTCGTGATGTTCTTCGAATGGGACCACAAGCATTTTTGCAATTGTGTGAGAAACTTCGAAACACTGGCATAATTAAGGATTCTCGAAATGCTATAGTTGAAGAGCAAGTGGCAAAATTTCTTCACATATTAGGACATAATGTAAGAAATAGAACAATGGCTTTTTTCTTTAGCAATCTGGGGAGACTATTAGTCGTCATTTTCATAATGTATTACGAGCTATTATTTCTCTTGAGGCTGAATATTTTATGCAACCCTATGGGTCAATGGTTCCCCTTGAAATTCTGACTAATGAAAGATTTTACTCGTATTTTAAGGTAAGTTTTTATATTTGTGCATAATGTTAACATTTTCTATTATGTATATGTATAAATGACACCATTATTTTTATACTAGGATTGCATTGGAGCTATAGATGGAACTCATGTTCGAGCAAAAGTACCCAAAGAAGAAGCTGGTCGATTTCGAGGACATAAAGATTACCCTACTCAAAATGTATTTGCTATATGTTCATTTGATATGAAATTTACTTACATATTGGCCGAATGGGAAGGAACAGCCTCAGATTCAAGAATCTTAAAAAATGCTTTATCAAGAGACGATAAACTTATAATTCCCCCAGGTGAATAAGTAGCTATTATGTATTATAACTTATTGTTTGCTTTTATTGACTAAAACTGCTTATGGATTAATTTATATTGTTTAGGGAAATTTTATCTTGGGGATGTTGGCTTCCCACTCAAGCGTGGTTTAATAACACCTTACAGAGGAGTACGATATCATTTGAAGGAATATTCAGCAAGATTACCACAAACTGCAAGAGAAATTTTCAACCATAGACATGCATCATTGAGAAATGTTATTGAAAGAACATTTAGTGTTCTAAAATAAAAAGAATTTTCCATAATTGGAAGTGGCACCAAGCCACATTATGCTTTTGAGACTATGGTTGACATCGTGATAGCTTGTTGCATATTACACAATTATTTGATAGGTGTTGACCCTGATAAGAATCTAATAGCTCAAGTTGATCATGAACTATCACGCAATCATGACATGGATGATCAAGTTGCATCCAATCAAGAGGACGATTATAGACAAGGATCAAATTTAAGAGATAATATAGCAGCTCATATATGGCATGACTATTTAACCCATATGAATCATGGATTGTGATTCAAACTATTTGCTTAAGATGTTGCCTTGTATTACTTGAAAGTATGTGTTTTAATGTATTAGTTTGAAGTGTGTGTTGGCCTTGTATTTGTTGAAGTACAATGATATTTATTTTATAAATTAAGCATTTAAACAATTCCTTACTACTTAATTATAATAATTGCTTGCTTCTTAAATAATGTATGCATATTTTTTATGTAGATTGAACAATGACATCAAAAAGGAAGGAATCAACAAAGGACAATTTGTGTTGGACTCTTGAAATAGATGAAAAATTCATTGATGCTTTATTGGAAGAGACAATGAAAGGAAATCATCCTGATGGTACATTTTCAACATTCGCATATGATAACATGGTGGAGACTCTTAATAGTTCCTTTGGGTCTCACATTACAAAACAACATTTGAAGAATAGAAAGAAGATATTGTCACAAAGATTTTCAGATCTTTATGATTTATTTCATGGATTGAGTAGATTCTCATGGAGTCCTATCACAAAATTGTTTGAAGCAGATAATCAAATTTGGAATGATTTGATCGAGGTGAGTAATCTATTTATGTTAATAGAATGAATATTTGGATAATTTAATTAAGGTGAATAGTCTATTTATGAAGCCATATCTCTTTTTGTGTTTGTAGAAAAAGCCAAATGCAAGAAAGTGGAAGAATACACCTGTATTACATTATGAAAAATTGTATGAGCTATTCAGTGCAGATAGGGTAATAGAAAAATATGCTAAAAGTGCTAAGGAAAGGGTTACCCAATGGGAGCAAGAGGGCAATCAATTAAATGACTCTATTGTAGATGAAACTAATTGTAATTATCAACACAAGTCACCAAATTCACCAGTTAACTTGGAGTATAACCTAACATATGGGGCATCGGTAGGAACTACATCAGGCAGAGGACAAAAGCGTAAGGCTTCAATGGTTGAAGCTATTGAAGAAAGGTGTGAAAAAATGACAACAGGAATAATGGAATTGATTGATGTCATGCGAGATGGGAATGGTGTTGCTGAGAGGCAAGCTCAAGCTTCTAAGAGGCAAGCTCAAGTTGTTTAGAAGCAGGCTCAAGTTGTTGAGAAGGGTCTTTCAATACTTGAAAAGAGCAAGCCTCGTCATTATAGTGAAGAGGAAGTTTGGGCTGCAATTGAGGAGATTGGAGTGCTTGAAGAGAACAAAGAAAAATGTTACTTCTTCTTATGTGATGATGAGAAATGCAAGAGAACTTTCTTTGGGGTTCCACAACATAAGCGATTACGGACATTACTCAATATGATGACTAGAGCTGGAGTTCAATAAAAAAAGTGTGGACATGGGGTTGGACTTTTTTTGTTTATGGATAATAGTATTTTTAATTTGTGGTGACATGTTGGCCTTTTTTGCTTAGAAACCATATATATTATATCATGCTTTTCAAACTTGTTGGTCTTTTTTGTTTAGTGAACATATATATTTTGTCATGATACTTATGATGTATTGACAACTTGACCATAGTGTTTATAATATTTTATTATCAATGTGTTAGAGATTTTGTTTCTATAAGTATAATGTTTTATTTTATTAGTGCCCACTTTTGATTTTAAAATATGAAAATAACATATTTTTACTAAATTATTTGATTTTAAAGTATAGCATAAAAATAAATTTTTAACAAATAATTTGATTATAAATTAATTTTATTATGTTAATTTTAATATAACTTCAGTTTCAATTTATTTTTACAAATATAATTACATGAAACATTGATATTTTGATATAAGGGCATTATAGTCATTTTGATATCTGTTCATTTTCTTTCCTTCCTATTTTCTCCTGTCCATCCAAACAGGAGGAGTGATAATATTTTCTTTCCAGTTTTCTCTTCCTTCCATTTTCTTTCCTTTCATGTTCTTTCCTCTTAACTTTTCTTTCCATCCAAACGGAGGGTAAATGAAATGCCCCTAGTTTACACAAGAAAAAAAGCAAACAACAAAGAAGTCGAGAAAAAAATTGTCTGACTTAATGTGACTCTGATTGCAAAGAAAAGCTCAATGTCATCACCAAATTCAAATCACCATTTAGATGCTCTGAGGAGGTTAAGTACACAATGGTGAGGCTCACATTAAGGATGTCGAAAACAGGGTTCTACAATTTGATAGTGAGGAAGACGATTAGTGTTGTGATTTTGACAATAATGAGGATGACACTGAATGTGAGGCACAAAAATGTAGTAAAACATACTATTGGGCTAGTTCTTTGAACTCTTGGTTGTCTTAATATTGTTGTTGATAGTCTACTATATTGTTCCATGAAAAATTTGGTTATTCTAATTCCACAATACTTTGGTTCCTGGATTTTAATGATATTGTGATTTTATTCATAGAACTTGGCTTTTTTGGTTTAATGGGTAGGAATGCAGATAGGGGTGAGTAAAATTGAACGGAAATCGAAGATCGAATTAAATTTGGTTTATTTGATTTGTTTATTTGATTCTACAATTTGATTTAGTTTTTTTTAATAAAAATTTCAATTGATTGATTCGATTCAGTCTAGGAATTCTTAAACCAAATAAATCAAACCGATCGAATTATATATATATTTTTACTCATATTCTTGAAAAAGTAAATAAATTATCATCTAGGTGAGTAAGAAACATCTTATCTACCATTTGCAGTAGTAGTATTTTTTGTTTAATGTGATATTCTGTTTTTTATTTCTATAATTTAGTTTTTAATACAATAGTACTGAGTTTTATTAATCTTCTCATAAATTATGGTATAAAATTGCTATTTTTTTGTTAGGCCTTCAACATCAAGGAAAAACTTTGGTTGAAAAATATATGAACAATTTGACTCTATAAACACAAATCAAAGCTCATAAACCAATCGAATCAAACCATTATAATTTGGTCTGATCAAGTATTTTGATTTGATTCAATCCAAAAATTTTTGTATAATTCAATCGATCGGTTTTGGAGAAATTGAAATTGAATCGACCGAATGCCGCTCCTAGATGTAGACACTGGTGGAGGTAGGAATGTAATTATGGTTTCCAATAGTATAAATTATAGTTATAGGTAGATATTTAAGTTGTAAAATTAGCATACACAAGAAGTCCAGTCTCTAACACAACTTGTCATTCATCAACCATGACATTTTCATTCTCCATGTTGAGTACAAACAACTTTTTTAATCAAAGAGAAGTTCATGGAGGTGAAGATGAGGATGCATATGTTAACTTACGCCAAAATCACCGATAATTACAATTTACACTATTGGAAACTATAATTATAAGTAGCTCTATTGAATTAATAAGTACAATTATTAAATAAGTTTTTATAAATATGTTAACAAGTAGAGTTAGATAATTGATAAGCTGTGTAAATAAATTTACAAATAGCTTTAGTTGATTGGTAACAGAGTTAGTTTAATGTTTATTTTTGCAAGGTTAAAAATATGATAAAGAAGAAAGAAGGACAAAGGAAAGAAGAAGGAACAAATTAAGAAAGAAAGAACCAATAACAGGATTCAAAAAAATTTGAAAAAGAATTTCATGGAAAAAAATAAAAGGAAATATAAGAGGTTTGAAGAGGTTGTTGATGGCATGGGAAAAGCATAGCTAAAAACATGCAAAGAACAATACAACATATTTTTAAGGAAGGAAATGTTATGAGAAAAACAAGTCTTTTAAGGATACTGTAAATGTTGGTATCATGTATAATAGATTTTCATTGTATTAAGACAATATCATGATGTTAATTGAATTTTATATTTAAATGAAGAAAAATCTATTAATAGCCAAATAAAATGTTATTTGAACCAAAGTTTATTATTTTGACGTTGGCTAATAATGAGGCTGAGTAGTTAAGAAAATTTTCAATGAATATTCTATTGTAAATAAAACTGACACAAGCCATGTTGATGATTTGTGATTGCCAAATGACAATAGTCATTGCAAATAGAACAGTGACATATATAGGTAAATATCATTTGAGATACAATTAAGCATGCTAAAAAAAAGAGTTATCTTAATCGATTATGTGAGATCAAATGTAAATCTGACGGATCCGTTAACTAGCCTCTAGGGAAGAGATTAATTATTAAAACGTTGAGGGGAATGGACTTAAGCCTATTAAAAATTAACAATGATAGCAACCTAACTTTTATGATTGGAGATTCCATGAAGAAGGTTCAATGGGTAAGAACAAATTATTTGTTAATTCTACTAGCACTAATTTTTTTCTCCCTTCTTATGGTTTGAGAAAGTGCTAGAATGCATTGATCAAAGGCTGAACAAAAGCTTTTAATGTTTTTCATAGTCCTTATAGATGGTGTATTCATTGCAAATATACTTGATGAAAATGCCTATACAAATGTGGAGTAAGGCTACTCTTATAAGATCGTGGCACAATCTTTAAAGCATTTGTTAAAACCAGGTGTGTGCATGGCTGATAACTCACAAAATCGTCATTAGCAACAGAAATTGTGAGGGTATAATCCGACTAATAAGACTTCTAGCACACGAACAAGATTTGTTGGTTCAATAATAAAGTTATACCGACTTTTTTGTGTGTTAAGTTTTATTGGTTTAAGCTTAGTTCAAGTTGAAAGACACCAAATTCAAAGTGATTATCTTCTTTGAAAATAACTCAGATGACAGTGATCTTTTTGAGACACATGGGGGATTGTTGCAATTGTGTCAAAAAGGAAAGTCCTATGTTGCTCAAATGAATGGAGGTCTTAGCTTATAAATGCTAAAATGTGAACTTGGGCTAGTAAATGCTTAGAAGAGAAATGGGCTCCCTTGTACATTTGCACACGAGTTAGATATAGTACTCGGCAATTTTTCAAAATTTTGGAAACTATTTTTTTAGAGATAAAAAATTATTTGTATAAGATAGTTTTTCAAAAAAAAAATTTCCTTCCTTTTGAAATATGTGGGGGATTGTTGAATATTATAAAATATTTTTTAAGTATTTCAAAAGGAATTGTTATAAATTAATAATATTAATTATTATTTAATTCTATTTATTATTTTGTAACATACAATTTAAACAGTATTATTATTTGAAACCATTTTTTTAATTGTAATTAAGGTGGTTTTATTGCTCAACATTATAAGATCTACTTATAAAAGGTAGTGCTTACTACAGGTTCAAAGAAAGCCTTGGTACTCTCGGCCTTTCTCTCCTCTTCTATCATACTGATCCATTGTGCTTATTGTTTGAGTATATTCTGTCAATTTTTGTTGTTTTGTGTCCCTACTTTTAATAGAAAGAGTTTGTTTAATCATGGATAGCTGTTACATGATCAACTCAATGTGGCAAAATAACTCTTAAGGACAATGTCCTTGGGTATGACTCAGACTGTATTTTTACCTATTGGTGCCAACAAGAAAATGTTGAAATCAAATATGTTAAAGACAGCTTCATTTTGGTGTTTTCCCTTTTGTAATTAAAGACGCATAGATGTTAGGAGTCTAATGTTACAATCCTGAAATTTAAATTATATTAACTATTTATTTCAATGTATTTATGCTTCTTTTGATGTTTACATTAAAATAGTTGTTTTGATTAGTTTAGTTGAGTATTTGCCAAGTGTTGGTATAATTAACAAGTAATATACATGAATTTACAAGTAATATTAGATGTTTTACAAGTGAAATTAATAATTTAACAAGTCATGAATAGATTTACATATGATAGATATTGCAAAAGTAGTATTCTGATCTTAACAAGTAACGTAGGGAAACTCACAAGTAAGATTACATAATTTACAAGTAAAGTTAAGAGAATTAACATTAATTTGAAGACAACTACGTTATCAAACTAGGCAAGACATTTTACTTGTAAAGTTAGTAATTTAACAAGTTATGCATGTATTTACACATATTAGATATTTGACAAATAATGCTACAAACTTGACAAACTACATAAGGCAATTTACAAGTGAATAAATATTAGACATTTTATAAGTGATATTTGTAATTTAACAGGCAATGTGTAATTTTACATAGGATGTATATTGTAAAAGTAACATTATTGTTTTAACAAGTAATATAAAGGAATGGAAGAATCACATTCAACCCCCTCCCAAGAAAATTTATCACAAACAATGACCAATAATAAGTTTCATTTGAAAAAAAATAAGTTATGTTCTCATTTTAACAATAATTTATTTGGTATTGGTCTTTATCTATAATTAATTCTTTTGAGAGGAGGCTAGCTATGATTTTTCCTAAAGGAATTTACAAGTAAATTTAAGAAAATTTATATTAATTCAAAAACAAGTACATGGTTAGGCTTTACAAAACATTTCTTGTTGGTATTTATGACAGTATGCCATAGAATACCGTCATGAAATCAAACATCTTTCTAAATATACAAAAGAACTTACATAGCTAACAAATTCATAAGATTACAACTTGTTACGATAAACTATATAGCATGTGTATATGTATAGAAGAGGTGCTTTCCCAACCAACCAAAAAATCTAGGTTGGGCTATGTTCTTATACAAAATAAAGAGTTGTGCTTTATTGCAGCGTAGGTGCAGGCAAATTTGATACAGCTAAACTTTGTATAATTCTAATTTCTTATTTGTTTATGATATAAAATATATACTATATTTTTATTAAAAATATTTTTATTACCGATACATGCTGAGTATTATGTTTATTCATAAAAAAAGAGTGAAATTTAATATTGATAAGGTATATGTCAGTTTTTTACTAGATTCTTCAAAAAAAATTCTTGAATAAATTATTATTACAAAAATTGAGTAATTACTTTAATAAATTAATTTTTTATTTAATTTTTATATATTATTGATTAATATTAGTTTCAGTATATCAAGCATGCAATTTGTTTTGTGTTTCTATCATATGCATAAATTAAATATATGACTTAATTGTAATTTTTTTTAAAATATCATATAATTTTAAATGGTTCTTATCTTATGATTTTTTTCATATTGTAAAAAAATAATTAAATTTTTATTCTAAATATTAAAAAAGTTAAAGAATAAATTATCAATATATAAAATAACTTTTATTTAAATTTGGCTCTCCCACTCTACTCATCCTAGTTCTGCCCCTGATCATTACAATCTAAAAATCAAAGTTGTGTGAAATTAGAATCACCAAATTTTGTCACAAAATAGTATATTAGACTGTCAACAACAACATTGAGACAACTGAGAGTTCGAATTACTAAACCAATAGTATGTTTTGTTGTGTTCTTATGGCTCACATTTAGCATCGTTCTAATCATCATTGAAATCGTGACACTGGCTGTCTTCCTCACCATCACACTACAAAACCCTATTTTTGACTTCCCTAATGTGAGCCCCAATGTCGTGTACTTCGACTTCTTGGAGTATCTTAACGGTGATTTGAATATGCGAACATGGTCATATTGAGTTAGGCGACTGTTTTTTTTCTTGACTTCTCTATCATTCACTTTTTTCCTTGTGTAAACTGAGGGATTTTGGTCATGTAACTATAAACATTTATTTCATTTTAGATCTCTAGGCCTGTAATGAGATTTCAATTTTGATTGGGCCTCATATACAGTAATATCATATCTATGTTCCTTTAATGAAATTCTTCCAAAAAAAAAAAAAAAACTCTCTTGCAATTAATTTTTTCTTTAAAAATTAAAAAGATGGAATTGCTCATTCATAAAATAAATGGATTTTTGTTGAAAATAAATGGACTTTGATTTTTATTTATTAAGTTCTGCTGTAATTATCATCAAAATAACTTATAAATTTTCTCCCATGCAATAAATATAAATTACACGGACTATGTGAAATAAATAGACTTTAAATGTTCTTAACAGAGTTTGATGACTCTTAATATTTTATTGAGTTTATTGATATTTTTTTTGAGAGGGAAATAAACAAATACAACTCCTAAGGATGTCTAAATAAATCACCACTAGCTAGATCATCATGGAAGAGTATTTATTGGTGTTTTTAATGTAATTAATAGTCATTTCTTCAAATTTATTAGCAAAAATATGATTAAGTGATTGATTATGTGTAAAAATAATATATGAAAATATTAAAAGTTAGTGGATCAATTCTAACATTAATTATGGGTTTTATATATGTAGGGAGACCCAATTTATAATTTCAAAAGTGATAATTTTGAAGTTGAAGTCCAAGTCTAAGGAAGTAAATTTGAAAAAAACAAAAATCTGCATAAGTAAAGCACAAATTTTAATAAAATACACAGCTTTGATCTTCAGTTAATTTTAAGGGTTTGGGACCTCATTTTTAACTAGTCTTTACTTTCAGTAGTAGTAAAACGTCTAAGGAAAGGAAAAAGAGCCAAATGAGGGTTGGAGGAGATTGGGTTTAGTGAAAAGTCAAGAGTTTAGCTCAAGATTACTTTGATTAAGCCTCTCTTCTCCTTCTTTTCTTTATTATAATGTATATATATTACTGATATTTTCCATCATTAGAGCTATAGGTGGCTGATTTTCTCTTAATCTAAGACTTCTATGAACTGCTTCTTGGATTAGAACATGTTTGAACCATTTATTTTAGCTTAATGTTAGTTTTGTTTACTTAATCTTGTGCTTATTTATCTACTTAATGCTTGAACATCATTAAGTATGAATTTAGGGATTTGGGTTTTGCCTTGAAAAAAATCTAAATTAGACCATCAGATTAAGTAATGTTAGATTAGAATTTATTTTAAATTACCAATAGAATAGAAATATACCTATTAGACCCATATAATCATATTAGATTGGATTTGTGCTTTTTGCCTTTTGGGTATTTATGTTAGGAATAGCATATTTAATTCAAAGAGGGTGTAATTAATTGAAAGATAATTATTCATGTTAATACTCTAGATTAACAAATTAATATTGAGTGAATTTACTTGGTTAATTGCATACTCTATGAATTGAAGAAGAGATTAACTACCCTAGGTTGTCTTAATTATTTGTGGTTGTTGAAACTTTTAGTACATTTATATGACTTCAATTTCTTATTTTCTGAAATCAAATCTGACTTTTATTTTGCTCAAATTAAATGAAAATAGGAAATTTATTGGCTAATTATTAATCAACTTGATTCTTTGGGAGAACAACCTTGATTATCATATACTACTTTTTTGACCAATATACTTACGAAATCCGTTACATGTTTGTGTGCATTAGAGTTTCTCTACTATGCATTAGAGCTTGTAAATTTTCTTTTCTTTAATAAGTGTAAACCACATGGATTCTAAAATGAATAGACATTTTGTTGCTAATAAATAAACTTTGAATATTATTTGAAAATTTCTATCACAATAAATATCATCTGGTTGTCTTGTAAATTTCTTCTCTTTCAATAAATGTTAATCATATAGACTATGTGAAATAAAGGGACATTTTGTTATTAATAAATTAACTTTAAATATTATTTATAGATATTTTATTGTGTATTTCACTAAGGAGCAATTCTATCTTTTCATCAAAAAATTTAATTGCAAAAAAAAAAAAAAAGCCTTTGAGCTTGCAAAATTATTTTAGATTCTATTAGGTTTTTCATTCAAATATGTTGGTTCTAGAGGCTTATAATGCAGTTCTCCCATTTTATTTTATATGGTTGATAAAAAAAATTTGTTTCTTTTAGTTAAAAAACATTGGGCCCAATATAACATTAAAAATAAACGTGATATTTTATTTGGAGTTAATTTGCAAATCCATTTGCGAAGAATCATGTGACTCTTATTTTTAATTCAAATATGGTGCAATTTTACCATGAATTCTAAAAATAACTATGCAAAAATTTCCAATTAGTAACGAAGGTCAAATGTAATATTCCAATATTTTAAAACTTGATAAATCATTTGATTAAGAGTTTGATTAACTTTTCTAGTAAAATCAAGGTGTTTTGTAAGATAAGAGGCATCTGGTTACGTCCATCTATGAACAGGGACAAAGAGATGTGTTTTGGAGCCTTGGGTTGGGTCTAGTCAAAATCCAGGCACATTGAGTGTTCAACCATTCATGAACGAACAGCATATAAGAGAAATTGTTGTTAATCTCTAGACACTCATGTCATTTGAGCACATGTTCTTTACATTCTAATATATTTTGGCTTAATTGTATAGATTTTGATTGCCCAAATTCAAAAAATATGCATCTTGCTTTGTGTTTGCATACTTGGCTTTAATTTGATATTTTTATACTTAATTTGTATTATTTTGGTTTAAAGTTTGGTGGAAAACATTTATAGACCCTTGGTGATACTTTCGAAAGGCTTTTAAATGAAGAAATCAAGTGCAAAAAAAATAAGTTTCATTAATTGAGAGAACGGTGCAAAACTATTAAAGTCATAGCTGAACTTGTGACTTTGTTCATGATTTTTGCTGCTATCAGCAAAACGTTGCCTTTTGCTTAAGTGAAAATGAAGATGGGTAGGATACATATATGATACTTGCTTGACTTAGAACCCATTCTTCATATTTTAAACCACCATTTAGAGCTTTGCGTGCTAGGGTTTAGGTATTGGAAGAGCTTGTAGTAAGCAATTGGAGTTTCGAATATATTTGGAGCTTTTTTTTCCTATTACTCTTCCCTTTCCTCTCTTATATTTTGTTATGGGTCCAAATATTTTGTGTATTTGTAACTTGTGGATAATTATGAGTAGCTAAATACTTTGCTCTACGATTATTGGAACCCTTTTATGGATTAATACTAATTTTGCTCCTTCCTCTTTGTGATTAATGGGGGATGTTTGTGTGTTTATTTTACCTTTTCTCTTAATGCTTCTAAGTGATTAGGCACCATTTAAATGTTCGGTTCACTTAGGCGGTACTTGAGAGGGCTAGCTTGATTGTAAACTTGGATAAAATAATGTAAGAATTTGAAGTTTGCATGATGAATGGATGGTTTGATTATTAAGATAAAGAGTTACTTACTAATCTTGCACAGCCACATTATTGGGTTTTATTGATTGTAACAAGAGATTGAGTAATTAATTTAACTAAACACTTGTTTATGACTTAAGAAAGTTTGTTTAAGTATTTTTTAAAATCATAGGTTATCACTTATTTTCATTAAAAATATTTATGAGATGAAGTAATTTTAATGTTATGATATACAAGGGAATAAATAATTTTAGATCATAATTTGTGCTTGAAGTTTGTAATTCGCTTGCTGTTCCTTATTTTCAAATTTTAATTTCATTTGCCAAATCAATTTTATCTAATTATATTTTATTTAATTAAATTGAATTTGTTTAATTTTTTGCTTGATCACTTGTTTTAAACAAATTTATGTGGGAGATAAATGGACAAGTACAACTATACGTGGACAATAATAAATGGTAAGGGGAAACCCCCTATTTGTTTTTGGTGTCAGATGTGGCTAACATTAGAGTTGTCCGGTGCTGAACACTTGCTAAAGGTTGACTATTCAAAATGCAAATTTTGACCATTACCTAATGTAATTACTAAAGGCGTGTTCGCCTCCAGACGTGACCGCAGGTAGCTGTATGAAGAGCAAAAATCATATTAGAAATTAGGGTTTTCATGGAAGAAGTGAGAGGTAGTGGGAGGAGGCGATATTTTGAGGTATTTGGACTAAAATCATGGGCTTTGAAGTTTCCAAACTCCAATGTCAGGTATAGGATCAAGATTTCTCCTCCTCTCTTCCTTTTTAATCAATGGAAACTTGAGATTTATTAGGATTATTTCAGTTGACAATTTTGGGTTGATTGAAGAAGTTTCTTGACTTCAAGAAATGAGTTTGTGCTTTCCCTAACATCATTTAGAACTTAATTGTTAGATTTTTTAGAAGCATTGGTTGCGGACAAACCTTAAGTGATTGAAAGGGGAATTTTGAATTTATAGGAATTAATGGTGGAAAAATATGATTATTGTTTTAAGATAACTTAGTTATACGTGTTAGAATGTGAACTTTGTGGTTGGATATAAGGTTAAGCAAGATTTTGAATTTCTAAGGTATTTAATCTGATTTTTTTTTTTTTTTTGGATTTTAGTTTGGCTAATCGGATGGTGACTTGGTATGTGAATTTATATGATTATAAACTTTGAATGATAAGGATGCTATGTCTAGAATTTTATTAAATTTGGAATTGATTTAGTTTATTGTTTTGAATTTGAGATTTTTATTTTAAAAAAGGACTTATGTAGAAATAAATAGTGAAATTGATTGAAATTGTGGAAATTGAGGTAAGAGTTGATCATCTAATGTTGATGGGATAATTTTGGGCATTTATGACTCTTGGAACAACTTTAATTGGCTTATTGGCGTTATGTTACTTGTCGTTTGGTTTTCTCTTGGCTAAGACAATTGTGGCGTGGTTGATGTTATGGACTCTGTAGGCCTTGGTTTGGGCTTCTAATAGTTGGGTTTCTACTTCTATATTATGGCGTGGAGGTTATTCGGCTTTGTAAAGTGGTTTTGGTTGGTTCGATTGGAGGACAAAAAACAAAAGAAAAAAAATAAAAGAAATAAAAGATGAAAAAAAACTATAACAAGAAGTTATAAAAACGAAAAGAAAAGAGAGAAGAAGAAGAAGAAAAAAAAAAGAGAAAAAATTGAATAGACTTGAGGCTTTTAATATTAAAAAAGTACAAGCCCAAGCAAGAAAAAAAATGAAAAAAAATAGAGAGAAAAAAAGTAGTAAAGAGAATATTAGAATGTAAAAAAGAAGTCCAACATCTAAAAGATTAAAAAATAAATCATGATATATAAAGTTTAGGAAGTATCTAATCAAATGACATAAGCTATTTTAATAGAGCATATTATCTTTAAACATAGTTAATATAATAAATCTAACAAGGTTAAGGTAATTGTGATTCAAATCTTATTGTAATTTGTGCATATAATAGATAATTTTTGTGAGTGTGAGAGCCTCCAAAGATATGTATTTACTGTATTAACTCTGTTCTTAATTATTATGAAATCCCATATATTGATTTTGAATGAATTTATCATAATTACATGATTTTGTTTTGAAAATGGTACTTGTAATAAATATCATTTTTGGCATTGAGAAGAGTTTTGGAAAATTATAAAATAATATATTGAAGTTGTTTGGATTCAAAGTGACTAAGAAAACAATTTATTATGCCAGATTGGTTTATTTATGAGCATGTTATAATAGTTTTGAATACTCTACCCCATATTTGTGGAAATTATTTTGAGAGGCGTCAAATCCCTTGTTGTGGTTATTGATGGATTTTATCCTTTGAGTAAATGATTGATTTTGATTACATATAATGGTATGTTGTATTTTTTGAAGAATTATTTTGGGATTCATAAGTGATTATTGTGATTTGAAAGTAGATATCAATAGTTCTTGTTATCACGTGGGGGCTGCTAACTCCTAAAGCTCCTATTGTTATGCTCGGTTAGGGCTATAGGTGCCGCATATAAGTAGGATCGTGCATAGAATTAGGCCATTTTGACCATCACCTTAGGCTTCAAAAAATGTTTAGGCCTCATACAACTAATCATTATTTTTTTTGTTTAGCATTAATGTTAATTGCATATTTTTATGAATAATTTATTGGTTGCTTATATCCTACATAACCAATCATTAAGTTTTCTATTAACCATTGATGTTGATTATATCCTCCAATTAAAAATTTGTTGTCTCACATTTCATTGCACCTATTACTCTTTCGATTCTTCAATTACAAGGGTAACGTCCATATATTGTTAGTCTGCCACAACCACTTTGCTACAATCTAACAAATCTCGTCTTTCTTGGTTTCTCAATCAAATCATTTCTTGCCATTGTTGTCATTTTTTTATTGAAAAAAAATACTGACTTGTTACTCTTATTCAACCTGGTTCATTGTAACTTTGTTGATTTGCTTCTTATTGCTATTTGTCGCTGTCAAATACTTTTATTTGCTTATTAAGGTTTTGTTTGAAAGAAAACAACAATCGTTGATTGAAGTGTTGGTCACATGAGGTGTGTTTGTTTCTTTTTTACTCTTTATTTTACTTTTTATCATAAATTGTGCTTGTTTAATTTTTTTAATAGAATTTGGAGTGGTAAAAATGTCAAATAAAAATCTTAGAATTACTTAATTACAAAATTTTAACATCTAATATTTTAATTTGAAGCTCATTTAAGAATATATTCTTTCACATAATAGTCTAATGGAGGATTTAGTCTAGTTTTCATATTAAAATGAGTTGTATGTAATAAATTTGTTAAAATTATGCGATTAGTGTACAAATATGGTTGGAAATTCGGAATACATTTGCCTCATGAGCTTGCATTGCAAACACAAATACATTCAAATAATGTGGTTTTTTTTTTTGTAAGGGTTAATATACAATTTTAACTTTAAACTATAGATCCAAAAGTGATTTAAACTCTGGATTTGTATTTGGTACATTTTAAATCCTATACAATTAAATTTGGAACAATCTCGCCTTCACTGTTGATTTAGGATTAACGTCCATTATTGTACAAAGAATGGGGCTCATTATTTTGTTTCTCTCTTTTCCCATACTATATGCCCATGTGTTGTTCTCCTGTACCTATATGTATCAACTTCTGCTACAAAGTGAAAACCCACCACTACAATGCCGTCTCCTATATATCCACCACTGCAATCGTCAACTCCGACAACCCTTGCAAACTCTCTAATCCACCTCACTGCATATAGAAAAACAATTGAAAGAAGAGAGTTATATGCATATATAGAGGAGGTAGATGAAGATGATGTTGCCGAATATCTAGGTAGGGCATAAGTGTGTGATCAAATCAGATGAGCACTTAAGTAGCTAGACAAAGGAGCCTAGGACATAGATGAGAACCCACAGGCAAAAGGTGGCCGCCTTCGTGTAATGCCCTAAACGACATTATCATACAACCCTCTACGCAATTTATTAATCAAAATAAAACCTTTTTGAAAATATTAGGATCGTAATATAAAATGTTTAAGAATCTCTTATAAACATATTGCACAGCGAAGGTATTAGATATAAATATATCAAAGACCAACTTAAAACTTTTTAATTTACACAAAAAGTAGGCCATGAATCATGACTCGTGCCACATGTGTCGCAGCTCATGCCACAGTGACCTCAACATCACTCTCTATGCTGTACGTCACGACATGTTGCCTTTTATTGTCACATGTGCCATGGCACATTTTAGAAACTGTTGTCAAATTTTAGATTCTGATACAAACTTGGGAAGTGCACTATTTTCACATCCAATGTCTGATTGGGGTGGTTCAAGCTCCCACATGAAACTTGTTTCAAAATCTAACTAATGACCTTGATTTCATTTAAATCCAATATTCCATTTAAAAATTAGACACCCAAGTATATTTTGACCGTTTTAAGTCAAAATTTGCACTTAAGCATCACCAATCAAACCTAAAAGTCATTAGTTACTTTTAAAGCCTTGACCATGTCGAATTGGATAGGCATGCACATATTTGCCCTATATATACTTAAACAATATGATAGGCATGCACATATTTGCCCTATAAATTGCCTATAACACAAATTGGGCAAATTCTCATTTTTTTCATTTTTATTCTCATACAAGGCCACATTTCACATACACATCTCACATACCACCATGCCATAACCACATATACTCAATCAATAGCCCATATGGCCATTCTCACTGTTTATACGCATAAACACACAAAGGGCTAGGATTTCAAAATCACACACACACCCACATATATACATTCACATGTTATACACAAGTATAGTTTCCTATGACAACTTATACTCATAACCACTACTTATATACAAATTCATTACATCAATCCTTACAAGGTTTAATTGAGAAATCTCTATTCTCGGCCTAGTTCCTTTCCTTTTGCACCATTAACACTAGAACCTGAAAAATATAAATAACCATGGGTGAGATCAAAATTCAATAACCAATATAGCTCATCAAAGGTCTATTAGCACAAATAACCATGTCAAAGCAGTAAAACCAAAGTATAGCATATTTATTTATCATAATATAGCATAATCATCTATCCACCGATCTTCCAAAACTCACTGACATGAAACCATATGCTCTATTAGATCAATCACTCATTGACCAGAGCACTTTTTTGGTTGTAAAAACACCTAGCTAAAGGTATTCTATCCCACCTACGGACTATGATTTTCCTCATATCACACACTTGTGATAGAGGCGTTGTTGATTCCTAACTGCACCCCAACGGGCACTAGATAGTTACCAGACTTCTTGAATGTCCAATGATAATAGTCCCAATATAGGGGCTATACCGAATTACTTATGGTACTGGCTCATAATATGCTATATTGGATGTCTTATAGTGCCAGCCCAACCAGATGAATTTATTTACTCCCATCTCCACACACACATATCTATACATACCTTGGGTGAACTCTAACCTCCTATGATCATGCTTTTCACATAAAATTCATTGCTCTTTTCACATTTTCACACCATACACATTTATACAATATGTGTATATATATGTTCACAAAGCTAGAAATACTTAAACTTTCTTTTCATAAATCAATTTCATGCTAAATTTGTTTTCATTATAAAATCATGCATAAAACTTCATAAAACATGTAAAGTCCCAACTCAATTCGGGCTTTACCATCCCTAATCACACAATCAACAATACAAAAATAATAAAATATCAGAGTAATAGCTCTTTTATTTATTTTCAATCACGAGATCCTGATTTCTTAAAACATATATTCAAATAAGAAGGCTAGCAGAAGCATAAATGCATTCATATGACTAAAAGAGGCACAAAATCTCAACCCAAAAAAAGCCTCTTGCGTTGTGGCGTGCAATACATGCACTGCGACATGTGGTACAGAGCCACATGCTTTTGTTTTTAACTGTGTCATGTGCCGCAATATGCAATACATGCACCATGGTGTGCCAGTCTAAATTTTTCATTGTTATTCAATAGCAAAAATGACGAACTTTCGACATGCGCCGTTTTCACATTCAATGTTCGATTAGAGTGATTCAAGGACCCACACGAAGCTTACAATATATACTAGCTAATAGAATAAGTTTGGATTTGATCTGATAGTCTAATCAAAAATTAAATAATCAGATTCAAAAAGTCACTTTTCTTTTAAAAACTTACACCCTAAGTGCTCAACTCTCATTCCTTGTCTCATTAGACCACTTCGAGCATTAAATTAAGTCCAAAAAGACCCTATACACCTTATTAACACATATACAAAATTTATCACATCAATAGCCCAATTTGACCTTTCAATGCCATATTACACAATTGTGGACTTATAAAAGGAATACACATACAAAACATATTCACATATATACAAATAGACTTGTTTCACTTTTAACCCTTTGAATCTTACATATGAAGCTTCGCCTCACCATATGGTCAGGAATCATATATGTACTCAACTCTTCTAAATGGGGCTCTGCCTTACCATTTGTGTCAAGTTCTTACATATTTATATAATTCACAATCAATACATTAATTCACATATACACAAGTGGAACAAGTTACAAAATAATATATAATTGCTTGATTCACATTTAAGCCTACCTGCATTCCCTCCATTGGGACACCTTTGGCATAATACAACACGATATATATATACAAGCAAGTTTTCACAAAACAAATTTACTTTCTCATATTCACTTATGCATCCTAGTTGACAACTCAAACTCTATAAACAACTTTATACATTCATTTACACTAATGGTAGTCGTACCACTGCCAAGTAAAGCTACTCTTTTCTCGCTTCCTTTCTCAACCTTTTCGTGCTCTCTTCACCTATGTTTAAAAGTAATGGAGTGAGACATATGTCCCAGTAACTTAGAGATAACTCCAATTCCCGGTTAGTAAGCAAAATTATAAATAAGCGATAAAGTAGCATGTGTATCAATAAAAGCAATATCATATGCATATACAAGAATTCAATCTCATTAATCTCATTATGCTCATGCAATGCATTTTTGGTTTTACCTAATAGAGTAATATCTATGCTCAGACCAGAACTTCTAGTCACAAGGAATAGGGCATACCATACCACTACTCAGACTAGATAATTCTCTTTATGTTTGAGTGGTCTCTTAGGTCTATCATGGCAGAATTAGACTCTATACTTTGGATCATTAGGACTTTCTAACCTTATACAAAATAAGACCACGACCCCCTATCCTAGTTTAGGGTAACCTTGTAGATTATTCCATATCCTAAGTTCGTTGTAGCAGAGTCAAGCTCTATGCTCTAGATCATAAGCATTCTTCTCTTAAGTCCGTCCTAACGGAATCAAGCTCTACATTCTGAATTATTAGGACTTCTTGAACCTCCTCATGATAAGGCCGCGTCTCCCTACCATGATCTAGGGTATTCTTACGGATGTGATGCATGTCAATACATATGCCTTTTTAATTTTTCTCTGAATCATAACTTGTACCACCTTTATAGATTTACCAGTCAAGGTCCCTACATTTCAAGTACCAAATCTGATCTTGCTCACATGGACTAACTTTTTTAGCCATGCTCGTCCAAAATAATGCAATAGCCCTTGCTCATTTAACACTACATCTAGGCATCGATGCAGCAGCCCTAACTTACTGTCACTATACTTGAGTCATGTTGCGCTTTACTTACGAGCAATGGCCTAGCATTGGCACAAAAATATCAATTGTCTATATCCATATGACATTCAATAAAGTTTTACGTTAGTTGTTGAATGCCTAACACAACTCTCCTCCTTTACTTGGATTTGGGACCGGCTATAAAACAGAGGCGGAGTTCCTTTGTTTAAATTGATTATTTAAAAAAAAAACCTTTAATGATCAAATGTGCTTCAACCCGTCGTAATTCAATTAACATTTTATATTTATATACTAACAATGTAAAATGTAAAAATGATAACAAAATATATATAAAAAATATAATTCAAATAAAAAAAAAGAAAAAAGATTGTTAATGAAATAAGTGAGAGAACATGATAAAAGTGAGATAGTTTTAATTAAATTTAAAATTTTAAAAAACTCATATTTGCCAATTAAATAATGTTATTTATATTTGCTTATTCAACAATAGTATTAATTAATTTAATGATGTTTTTTTCTTCACTGATGATTTTATTAATTAGTAAATATTAGGATGTGAAATTTACACATGTAACCGAGATAAATTAAAAGTGCAAAGCAATATCAAGGTGAAATAAATTATCACGCTTCGTATTTTGATAAAATGATTTTCCCAAGTTGATAGTAACTTTAGGAAGTCTTAATATTACTATTATATTGACACTTTAAAATCTACTTGATATGATTTGATTGGACCAAATTAAAGGGTCCACGTTTTTTAGCTAATTTCATGACAAAAAAATTACCTATTTTTTTTGAAAAAAAACCTATTTTATGAGTTTTTATTATTTTGTTAAAATTTTAAAATAATTAGAATAAAAAAATTAAATTTCTAATTATTTTAAAGAGCTACTCTGAGTAACTTATGAATAATCTAATATGGTAGATAAGAGAGTGCATTTTAAAAAAGTGGAATACATAAAGATGTCATAAAATTTTAAAGAAATATAATAATAAATTATTTTTATAAAATAAAATCAAGAAAGATATCAAAAGATTTAAAAATAACTAACTAATAATCACTTTTTATTATTGTAACCAAACATAAAATACTGTCTTCTTTTTATAAAATCTCTACAAAATAAATCTCTTTTTAATATCGCTAAACTACTTAAAAATTACTTATTTTTTAATCTTAAACAAATAGGTCCTAAATTAAATATAGAAGACTAATCATTCTAGGATTTGATTTTTGGAGGCATGTATGAAAAAATGTAATATCTACCTTATCAAAATACCATTTAAAACCATACACTATGTGTCACACTCGAAAAAAATGCGACGCGGATGACGTCCGAGCGGAGGTCGCGGCCTTTGCGATGGGAACCAGATCAAATGAGGAGTCGTCACCAAGATTTTGAGGTAAATCTCGGGAAACCATTTAAAAGGAGGATAAGGGTGGTCTGCGAAATCAGAGAATAGGTTCGAGAGTCGGTTGAGTGTGGGGAAGGTGTTAGGCACCCCACAACACCTGTTCGTTGTGCTTTTTTTTAATATAGTTTTATAATTATTTTAATTATCCCTTTTGTATTCATGTGTTTGATAAAAATGATAAGAATTAAGTGAAAAATGTTTATCTATTTACGAGGGAGGACAGACTTGACTTAGAATCTGACTCTAAGGCCGACGTACCCTGTGATGGGGATCAAAGTCCATGTAGTTCGAGCCTAAAAGTTTGTTGGTGAAAATATTTTTTGAAGAGAAATTAATTAGAAATAATTCACTATTTTGTAAATAAAATAATTTCTGAAATTTTAATAAGTGTGTTTTAAATTGCAAAAGGTAATTTAATTTTAATTATTTTTTTCATTTTTGAATTTTGGAATAAAGAAAGGAAAGGGTTTAAAATTATTTTTCTTTATGTTTTATGATTGGAAATTTTAATTGCAGTACTTGCAGAACCTTATTGGTTCATACGATAATGTAATTGCGCTAAATATATGCGGAGATTCTGAAATCTCACACGATAAAAGAGTTTGGCAATTTAATTATTTATTTATATTCTTATGTACATTTTAAAGTGTTAATAATAATAATTTTAGCATGTAGATACATGTTTTGAAGAATTTTAATCAACATACCTGCAAAGCCTTATTGACTTATGCGGTAATATGATTATCCTAAATAACTATGAAGATTCTAAAATCTCACACGATAAAGGAATTAAATTTAAATATGTCTTTAATTTAATATATAATTTACATGTATTTTAATAAACTAATTGTTATATCTGTAAGGTCTTATTGACTCATATGATAATACGATTATATTATAAGTCTATGGAGATTCAAAAATCGCACATGACTAAAAGATATAATTGATAAATGTGATTACCATTTAAATTATTTTGGTTAATTAATTTTTTGAATTTTTTATTATTTGATTATTTACGAACATCATTCATATATATTTAGAACCACTATATCTGCGAGGACTTATTATCCTACACGATAATGTGATTAATTTAAGTCCCTACAAAGATTTTTAAAGTCTCATATGGAACTAAAATTATTTAGATCATAAAAGATGATGGGCCACAGGAATACATATTTATTATATAAATTGGATCTTTATACTTGTGAACTCTTGTTGATTTTCACAATAAGATATCCTTTTTAATTGCCAATGAAAACTCTTAGGATTTTACGAGACCCATAAGTAAAATACAAATATATCTTTAAAGCAAATATAAAATAATTCAACCTTAAATGCCATTTACGGTATATATCATCACTATGTCAAGCGGGTAAAAAAAAACAATTTGACACATTAGCTTAGCAATATTTACTTGCATTGTGTCAAGAGTTCAAAAGGGAACCACCAATCTTCAGTATATATATCAGTATTACAACGAACCATATAGTCAAAGTATAGCAAAGTGTATAGCAAACAATTCATGTTGCATATGTACACAAATCATAGAATCCATAACAAGCCACATATTTATAATTCGAGAGTAATAAAGTTGAGGCAATTAGATTTCATATAATACATAGAAGAGAAAAAAAAGAACATGCTGAGAGTAACGTAAGGATTAAAGGGATGAGAGGATTATATTACTTGGAGCAGCCAGTGTCAATGGAGATAGTAAAGGAGATAGGGATTATGGCCTCAGGTCCTTCACCGTATCACCGTGTGATATTACAGCGTCTGATGAAACAGCTCCTTCCTCGTCCTCTCGGCTTCTCTTTTCCTAGCCAGAACAGCTTCGTCCCTTAACTCCTTAGTCTCTTCTTTTCAACTAGAACAACTCCTTCGGTCCCTCTCTCTTCGTCTCAGTCTCTTCCCTTCTCAGCCTCTGTTTCAGTTCTAATCTTGTGTCTCCACCTCGTTCGTCCTCGATGCTCTGTTTTCATGTCCCATGACTGTGGCGTTCTCTTCTCTTTTCTCCTTCTCCGTCTCTGTTTCTCTTTCTCTCCAGACTCTCTCTTCATTTTTTCTTTCTCTCCAGACTCCTCCTCCTTCATTTTTGTCCTGTCTCTCTCTCTTTCTCGTCTCCGTCTTCGTCTTTTCTTCCTCCTCTCAGTCTTTGTTTTTTCAGTCCAGCTCATATTTTTTCTTCCTTTCTTGCTCTGTCTTTCAGCCCCTTCCGTCCTCCCTCTCCTCTCCTAGTCTAAACACTCTTTTATACTCTCAGTCTTTCCCTCTCGGCTTCCTCTTTCTCTCCTTTTCTGCTGCTTTTTCTTTGCTCTGTTTTTCTAACGTCTTTCCCGTGCATGCATGGCTGCGTTTTGCTTTTTTCTGCTACTGTGTTTTTGTGTGTGCTCACTGCTCTGTCTTCTTTTGTGATTGTGTGCACTTTTTCTGCTTTCTTTTCATGTACTATAACGTGCATATCCGGTTTTGCATCTCTGGCTCTGTTTTTTGCTTCTGCTGGCATAAAAGTGTATGTACATGTGTTCTGGTTGCTTGCTGCGTTTTTTTTTTCTATGAAGCTTTTTTTCTACAATTTGTGTTTTTTGTGTTTCTGCTTCTTCTGTATTTTTGCTCGTGTGTGCCTTTCTTTTTCTGTGTGTGTTTTGTCTGTTGGTGCTGTGTTTTTCCTTCTGCTCTCTCGTGGACGTGTATGTTTCTATTTCTTTTCATTCTGTGTCTCTGCTTATTTTTCTGTGTGTGTTCTTTTTGCTTTCTCATGTGCGTGTTTGTTTCTGCTATTTTTCTCCTTTTCCTGCTGCATGGTCGAAAGTGTGTGTGTGTGTACGTGTATTTCATGAGCCCTGATGCTGCATGTACCTGTTCCTTCTTCTTCTTTTTCTTGTTTTTTATTCTTTAATGCTCTTTTTTTATTAATTAGATTGAGGGGAGAAAGAAAAGTCTAATTTTAAAACATATATTTTTAAATGAAAAACAAAAGATTTAAGGAGAAAAATTTAAAAATAGTTGAGTCTTAAAGATTGATTCCCAATATCGTTGAATTCTTTTTTGAAAATAATCCTAAAAAAAGGATTAAATTTTATTTTTGTATTTATTATATTTTTTGATTATTATTATTAAAAAAAGAGTCTGGATAAAATACGGTGTTCATAGTTGCTCCTCTTTAATTGTTTCTTATGTAAGTATATGAAAAAGTGTGTTTTTGAATTCTTACATAAGTGACAAGTAAAGATAGAACATGTATTTTGGTCGGCCATGCAATACCTATAAAAGACCTAACTGCCCCTGACATGACAAGATATGATTAAATGCAAGACTATTGTTTAACAAAACACAGTAAAATGATTTTTTTTATAGTTTTTTAGTTTTTTTTTTTGCAATGTGAAGTGAATGAAAATGACTAAATGATAAGGATCCAAACAAATATATGTTGACTAGATGCCCCCTCTTCATTTGATTTCTAAGTGAGAATTTCATGAGAAGATATTCTTAGCTTAGAAATGAATGAAGAGAGAAACATGTATTTTGTTTAGAAGGGCAAGACTCTTAGGTACCTACAACTAAACAAAACAAAAACAAACAAAACACACAAACAAAGTAAAACAAAGGGTTTAAAACGAAATGTGATTTAGGAACTAAACACAAAACAAAACCTCAATGGAGATGAATTGCCTATTTTCCAAAGAACCTGGTGGATGCTTGCCTTTACAAGGCTTGGAGGGTGCCTGCTATGACAGGGCTTTTAAAGAATTGTGCCAGCTGGTACTGGGCTTTGGGGTGCTGCCTGGTGATAAGGCTTTTAAAGAATTGTGCCAGTCGGTACTAGGCTTGGGGGTGCCCGCCATTACAGGGCTTTTAAAGAATCGTGCCAGCAGGTACTGGGCTTTTGGGGTGCCTGCCATGACAGGGCTTTGGGATGCTTGCCGTTACAGGGCTTTAAAAAAATACTAGCTGATACTAGGCGTTGGGGGCCTACCGTGACAGGGCTCTGGGTGCCTACCATTACAGGGCTTTTAAAGAATTGTGCCAGCTGGTACTGGGCTTTGGGGTGCCTGCTGTGATAGGGCTTTAAAGAATCGTGCCAGCAGCCGGTACTAGGCTTTGGGTCGGTGGGGTGCCTGCCGTGACAGGGCTTTAAAAAATCGCGCCAGCCGGTACTAGGTTTTGAGGTGCCTGCCGTGACAGGGCTTTGGGGTGCCTGCCGTTAAAGGGCTTTTAAAGAATCATGCCAGCCGGTACTGGGCTTTAGTGTGCCTGCCTATAGGGCTTTAAAGAATCATGCCAGCCAGTACTGGGCTTTGGGGTGCCTGCCATTATAGGGCTTTAAAGAATCGTGCCAACCAGTGTTGGGCTTTAAGGTGTCTACCATGACAGGGCTTTAGGGTGCCTGTCGTTATAAGGCTTTAAAGAATCATGCCAGCCCGGTACTGGGCTTCGGGGGCTTGCCGTGACAGGGCTTTTAAAGAATTGTACCAGCCGGTACTGGGCTTTGAGATACCTGCTGTTATATAGCTTTTAAAGAATCGTGCCAGCCGGTACTGGGCTTTTGAGGGGTGTGAGCATAGGTTCTATCTCACGAGGGGTTTGTTAATTCTCCTCTTAGTTCCTCAAGTTTTTTTTTTTAATTTTCTTTGCCCAATCTAAATGAAGCATATTTCAAGGAATGCAATGTAGTAATGCGCCATGTATGATTTTTTTTTTCATAGGTGCTAAAATATGTACAATACACCATGGACGGATGATTTGCAATGTAAAAAGGTTGGAATTTTGTTTGTCTCAATTAAGAGACTTCTTCTTTTTTTTTCAGTAATAAATGCAAAGGGTAAGATGCGCCCATTTGCCCCAATGCAAATGCGTGGATAATGCAAATGTATTGCAAAAATTTTTTTATTGGAAGGCTTGATGTTGAAACTATCTTAATATATATTCCTTTTTGAAATTTTCGTGCATATTGAATAAACCTTTTGAATACAAGGTAATACCTCCAGGTCCATTATTTAACCTTTATTCATTAATAGGTGTAGTATCACAGCATGTCGTTGCCCCTCTTTAGAAAATTCAAACGACCAAATTCTCGTCACTTGATCTTGCCTTCATGTTAATGAGATCAACTATTATGACTGAATATTGATTACACACATGTTCTCATTATCATTTTACACCTATGCGATGATCTTGATACCTCAAGGGCGAAAGGCAAGAATAAAGATACCAGCATTCTACGTCAAGTAAATGTATCAATAATATTGTTCCTTGAATGTGAACCTGCTGTAATATATGAGATATGAATTCGAATATGATAACACTAAACGAGAAGAAAGATGGTCTCAAAGGAGCAAGAGCGGAAAAATTCATTCTCTGATGCCAAAATTCAGAGAGAAATGGGAATATCTTGGTTATGAGTACGAATGGCCAAAGTGCAAATGGGATATATGTATTCACTTAATCACATCTCTCTCCTTTGGCTTTTCAAAACCCTAACAAGTGCTTCACTGAGCCATTATTGATATGCATAGTATGAGAGACGATGGAGTCAACTTTCTCGAACATAGATGCTTAACTTCTGATGCCTTCCCTTTCTTCTTCTAAGACATCTTTTTGTCTTGGTGAGCTCTTCTTCTTCTTATCATTGCTTTGCTTGTTCTTTGCTCTAACTTTTTCTTAGGTTGCCTTTACAGGTTTTCAACCGAACGAGCTATTCTTTCCTTTCATTTTCTATTGGCTCTAACTTTTGCCTAGGTTGCCTTTACAGGTTTTCAACCTAACGAGCGCTTCATTCTTTTTCATTTTTTATTTAAGAAAAGTAACGCTTGACAGCATCCACATTAATAGGCTTTGCTAACTCTTGACCATCCATGTCAGCTAGGATTAGTGCTCCTCTAGAAAAGGCATGTTTGACAACATGAGGTCCCTCATAGGTCGGAGCCCATTTGCCTCTAGTATCTTCTTGGTTAGGCAATATTTTCTTGAGTACAAGATCACCAAAACTGAATTCCCGTGGGCAAAGTTTTTTATCAAAAGCTCTTGCCATTCTCCTTTGATACAACTGTCCATGACACATTGCAGTGAGCCTTGGTTAAGTTGCTCAAATCGAGTTCGTACCCATTCATTTTCTTCTAAATCTACCTCTGCCAATACTCTTAAGGATGGTATTTCCATCTCAATGGGTGTAACAGCTTCTATTCCATAAACAAGGGAGTATGGGGTTACCCCTATAGATGTGCGTGCAGTAGTACGATAACCATGTAAAGCATAGGGAAGCATCTCGTGCCAATCCTTATAAGTTACTGTCATTTTTCCAATGATCTTCTTTATATTTTTATTGGCTGCTTCAACTACTCCATTCATTTGAGGTCTATATGGGGCTGAATTATGATGCTTGATTTGGAACTTCTCGCAAAAGTTTCTGACTTCCGTTCTATTGAGATTGGGACCATTATTAGTAATGATCCTTTTAGGAATCCCATATCGGCATTAAATATTTGTCTTCACGAATTTAAGGAACGTCTTTTGCGTGATGCTAGCAAATGAAGTTGCTTCTACCCATTTTGTGAAATAGTCAATCGCGACAAGAATGAAGCGATGTCAATTTGAAGCTTTTGGATTAATTGGACCAATAATGTCAATTCCCCACATTGAGAATGGCTAGGGTGATACCAAATTATGTAATGGGATTAAAGGAGCATCTATCCTATTAGCATAGATCTGACATTTGTGGCATTTTTTGACATACTCAAAGCAATCTTTCTCTATTGTTAACCAGAAGTAGCCACACCTTTGAATCTGTTTAGCCATAGTGTGACCATTCGCATGCGTGCCACATATGCCCTCATGTACCTCAACCATGATTTTCTTTGCTTCTTCTGAACTCACACAACGAAGTAAGGTACCATTATAACCCCTCTTGTATAGAACATCTTCACTGATAAAGAATGTTATAGCCAAACGACGAAGGATTTTCTTTTCATTCTCAGTCATTCTAGTTGGGTATGATCTCTTAGTGATATAGTCCTTAATATCCTGGAACCAAGGATATTCTTCTTGATCTTTTTCAACATTTAGACAGTATGTTAGAAAGCTTCTAGCTTCTACTTGAATGGGTTGGACATGGATTCCACAATCAAGTTGGATCATCACTGCTAAAATGGCTAAAGCATCAGCGAAATAAATTTTATCTCGAATCAAGTGGTGAAAGTTAACAACCTCAAATTGCTTAATCAAATTTGTTAAGAGTTCTTGATAGGGAATCAATTTTGCATCCTTTATCCTCCATTCTCTTGTTACTTGATGAAAAATGAGTACTGAATCACCAAATACCTTCAAACATCGTATACCAAGGGTAATAGCTGCTTGAAGACCATTAACACAAGCTTCATATTCTGCTATATTGTTAGTACAATCAAATTCCAATTTGATGGCCACTGGAAATTGTTTTCCTTCTGGTGAAACGATTACCGCTCCTACCCCATTTTCATGCATGTTGGCGGCTCCATCAAAATACATTTCCTATACTTGCTCTTCATCATTTCCTTCATCACAACCTTCTTTTGTAGTTCATATGCCTTCATCAAGAAATTGAAAATCTAACGGCTGGTTATCCTTTAAAGGATTATCAACCAAGTGATCTGCTATTGCACTACCTTTGACTGATTTTTGCATCATATGCTTTATATCATATTCAGATAGTACAACTTGCCATTTTAGTACTCTACCTGCAATGTGCGGGCTCTCAAAGATGTACTTGAGTGGGTCCACTCGTGAGATTAGCCAGGTAGTGTAGTAAAGCATGTATTGCCTTAGCCTTCTAATTGCCCATACTAGTTCATAACAAGTTCGCTCAATCATTAGATAATAAGCTTCGCACTCGTTGAACTTTTTGATCAAGAAATAAATTACTCTTTCCTTCTTTCTAGAATCATCGTGTTGACCTAGCATTGCTCCCATTGAGCGAGGTAAAGTCACCAAGTAAAGGATTAGTGGACGATCTGGTGATGGAGGGACCAAAATTAGGGGATTTAATAAATAATCTTTAATTTTATCAAATGCCTTTTGACATTCATCATCCCATGCCTCCTTGCAATTTTTCTTTAACAACTTAAACATTGGTTTGCAAGTAGCTGTTAGATTGGCGATAAACCTAGCAATGTAGTTCAATCGTCCCAAGAAACTTCTAACTTCTTTCTCTATTTGGGGAGATGGCATTTCTTGAATTGCCTTTACTTTATCTGGATCTACTTCTATCCCTTTACGACTCACAATGAATCCCAATAACTTCCCAGAAAGAGCTCCAAAGATGCATTTGTTAGAATTCAATCTTAGCCGATATTCGCGTAATCTCCCAAATAGCTTTCTAAGGACTCCAACATGACTCTCATCCTCTGCTGATTTAGCTACCATATCATCTACATATACTTCAATTTCTTAATGCATCATGTCATGGAATAGTACTACCATAGCTCGTTGATAAGTTGCCCCAGCATTTTTTAAACCAAAAGGCATCACTCGGTAACAATAAGTTCCCCATTGGGTTGTAAAGGTTGTTTTCTCTTTATCGTTTTCATGCATAGGGATTTGATTGTACCCTGAATAACCATCCATAAAGGAATAGTGATAGCTTCGAGCAGTATTATCGACTAATACATCAATGTGTGGTAATGGAAAATCATCTTTCAGGCTTGCGTTATTTAAATTACGATAATCAACACACATTCGAATTTGACCATCTTTTTTAGGAACAGGAACAATATTTGCCACCCATTGTGGGTAAGTTACTACCTCCAAAAATCCTGCTTCTAATTGCTTTATTACTTCTTCTTTTATTTACAAGAACACCCCCGTATTCATTCTTCTTAACTTTTGTTTCTTAGGCTCAACCTTGGGAAGTAATGGTATTTTATGAGAAGAAATGCTTGGGTCTAGCCCGGGCATATCTTTATAAGACCATGCAAACACATCTATATATTCTTTGAACAACTCAATTATTTGTTCCCTTTCAGGATTATCTACTATTTTGAGCATTCTTTGATCCTCCTCGGTTCCCATATTAACCATCTCAATCACTTCTTCATATGGGCATATTCCCTTATCACTCAATTCAAGCATCTTAGAAAAAGTTTGGATTACGTCTTCATCATCAGACTCACAATCATGCATATCAGTGGTAATGAGTGAATCATCTTCAAAGGGCTTATTGACCTCTGGGTGAGAGATGGAATCAGAAGAAATAAAATCCTGGACGATGAATATGGAATGAGATAAAAATAAGAAACAGGAATGAAATGGGAAAAAATGTATTGAAGTAGATAGGGTGGAGTAAAGAGATAAACATGAATACAATTGAAATTCATTTTTATAAATTATGTGCACCAAAAGTTTGCATTAGAGAATACCCAAGATCTATTACCTAAACCTGGGCTCAAGAGTAGATAACAAAATAGGAACAACATAATTGAAACAATTACTCTAAGCTAATGACATCATTGGCCTCTTCAAACTCCCAATTCGCCAGAACTTTGCTAGAATCATCGATTGCAATTGAGGCACTTGTTCCACATGCTACATCTTCATTAGAAGAGATCACTGAGATAGTTGGTTCATATATCACCTTGGACGGGCCTGGGAAGGATTCTTTAATGTGTGGAATCTCTAATTTACTGGCCTTTTTACCTTTTGCCAAACTTGCTTTGTCTTTTATCTGGTCTTCTAGGGTAGGCTCATACCTTAACCCTTGGTGATTACAATTATCCAAAACCTTAATTGGACACGTAATTCCTTGTAAATGAGAGCCTAAACCTTTCCCTGGCATAAACCCACTCTTCGTCATGATTTTAGCCACGACAGAATTGATGTTGTGAGCACTATTGCAAATACCCTCAACCTCTAGGCTTTGAAAGGAAACTCCATGATCTTTCTCTGCAGCCTCAATATAAGGGAGTGATCTTGGTTTGCTCACCATGATTTCCTCCTCTCCTTTAATTGCTATAATTCTCCCATTATTGATGAACTTAACCTTTTGGTGTAGGGTAGAAGGAACAGCTCTTGCAGAATGAATCCATGACCTTCCTAGCAGCATTGTGTAGCTTGGGTCTATGTTCATGAGTTGGAAATCTACCTTAAACCTACTTGGTCCTATCTCCAAGGAGAGACAAACGGATCCTAATACTTCCCATCTTGATCCATCGAATGCTCTTACAACAATATTGCTTTTACGTACACTTGAAGCTTCTAGTGATAATGATTCAAATGTGGAGAGTGGCAAGACATTTAATGCTGATCCTTCGTCAATTAATACTCTTGCAATTATGAACCCTTCATATTTTAAAGTAATATGCAAAGCTTTGGTCTGGTAGACAGCAGTTTCTATAACTTCCTCTTCTGAAAAGGAAATGGTAGAGGAGGCTTTTACAACATTCAATACACTTGCCACCTTCTCAGGGGTTATATTAGACTACACAAAAGCTTGATTCAACACTTCTTGCAATGCTTAGCGATATGCTTCGGAATTTAAAATCAAAGAAAGTATGGAGATACGCATTGGAGTTTTCTTCAATTGGTCCATAATGCTGTAATCACTTTGCTTCATAATTGATAAAAACTCATCTTCTAATTTTTCTATTTCTTTAGGATTATCTTCCTTTGGCCTGTCAATATTTGCATTTTTCTCTTTTACCATTTTCCTAATGTAAGATGGTAAGTATGGTTTTCCACTTCGAGTAACACCCCCTTAGTTTGCCATTTCATTGCTTGTCCCGGCAATCAATGTTGGGTTTTTGTGGTTCTCCACAATGCTTTGATATCTCCATGGGACTGCTCGATCACTTTCATAGGGAAAGGGATGAGGCGTGCTTATGGTCAATGTTGGTTGTCTTGCGTGAGGTGCAAGATCTACAGAGGCTTTATTTATCACAAAAGAGACTACCTGGATTCACTCTTTTGGGCTTGAATTTTTAATGACAAGCTCAATATGTTTTTTTCTACCATGCACACTTTGGCGTCTCCCTTCTTTACAGACACGATCCCTAACGCCATCATTTTTCTAACAGCTTCTTTAAACTATTCACAACTTTCTATGTCATGGCCTATTTTCTCCTGATGATATTCACAGTATCCAGGCATTTAATCACTGATATTATTTGTGAGGAGCATTTTTCGCATGTAGCCATACTCCTTTAAGTAAGCATAAAGCTCATTCATAGGCATCCTGATCCTTGCGGAGCTTTTGAAACATGCATCCTCTTCTTCAATAGCGTTGACTCGCTTTTCGTGATTTAGGAGTGGATTAGTAGTAATGGTAGAGCTTCCCTCTTCTTTAAGCTGGATATGGTTAGAATCAACCAGGTCTAGCACATTCCTTTTAAACGTCACACAGTCTTCTATTGAGTGTCCAGGTGCACCCATGTGGTATTCACAAACAACATTTGGATTATACCACGCCGGGTAAGGCGGACCAAGAGGCTTATAAGGTCATGGACCTAATAATTGGGCTGTCAAAAATTTATGGTATAATTCAGCATTTGTTAATCCAAAATTGGGCCATGGGCGACTATCCCTGGATTGGACATTTCTCCTCTCTCCATCCTGCCCGTGCTTGTTAGGCCTAAACCTAAATTGTTGCTGTCTTTGATTCCTTCCCTCTACTTGATAAAGGACTTGAGAACTGGTAGTTGCTTGTCTTACAGGTTGAATATAGTTCACATTCCCTTCTTTCTTTTTTGGTCATAGTTCTTTCGTGAACTACTTTCAGCTTGAGAAGTGGATATCTTCCTTTCTCGTATGTCTATGTCAATCCTTTCTCTAATTAACATTAGATCAGTAAAATCAGTGACATGTGTTCCTATCATGTGTTGGTAAAATGGCTTAGGCAATGCACGGATAAAGTACGAGCAAAGTTCAAAATTAACCATTGGAGGTTGCACTTGCGAAGCCACTATTCTCCATCTTTGAGCATATTCTTTGAATGATTCTGATGATTTCTTGGTCATTGCTTTCAATTGTTCTCTGGTCGGAGCAGTATCAAGATTGAACTTGTATTGTCTCATGAAAACATCCATAAGGTCTTTCCATCTTTTAATCTTGGTTTGGTCTAGTCGCTTGTACCAAGTCAATGCGGCTCCAATTAAGCTTTCGGGAAAGAAGTTTATCAGAAACTTCTCATCTTGTGACCATATGGACATCTTTGTGTAATAGGCCCTCGAATGATAAATTAGATTACTTGTACCATCATATTTATTGAAGTTTGGCATCTTGAATTTCTTGGGAACATTGATTTCTGGGGTCAAACATAATTCTTTCAAGTTTAAGGAACCCCACGTGTGCGATCCTTAAAGAGCCTTCAATTGATCTTTCATCTCTCCAAGTTCTTCTTTCAACTCCTTCTCTTTCTGTAGCACTTGTGGGATTTGGAACATGTAGGCATGATCTTCCCCAGGACCATCCAGTATGTTAAAGGCCCCTATCCCAGAATCTTGTTTCTCTGGCGTCGGTACCTTAGGATCTAATCCTCTGTTTGGCTCAATTGTTCTATTAGCTGTGTTCTCATTTGCTACGGTATTCTATGGTAGATTATCATCACTCCTTCCTTTCAGAGCCTCTGTTAGCAATTTCATCATGTCACTTATTTCGGCCATTTTAGACTCCACTGCAGACATCCTATCATTTAAGGCTACTGACTCATTCACGTTTGAATTTTCCATTGCATGACTATGCGATCGTGTGTTATATGTTCGAGTGGCAGGAATCTGGTCAGTCAAGTTTTTCTTTTGAGGTGCAATGTTGGCTTACCTGTGTAACATAATAATTAATTTTAATAAGTTTTACCTTTACGTTTGTTTCGTAAGATATCCAACATTGTGTAGACATAAGGGTTTCACGATACTGGCACCCTTTAAATTCCTCCAGAAATTTATTAGTTCATAGGGAATTTAAAGGTTTTAAGAAAATGATGGTAGTACAAATCAATCAACAATTTCACAACCACAAAATGTCATATAGATCCTCATACAATGATTCAAATGTTAATACAGATTTAGAACTTTATCACGCTATTGAGTTCTTTTACAATTTCATTGCATAAATGGAAGAATTCAACAATCTCTAATGGAGTTCCTCCTGGGAGAACTATGCCCTCAGCTTGCTTAAATGCTCTTTCAAATTATGGAATTTTGTCGTTGGCCAAATCAATTATCTGCCTACATTTTAACATCCATTCTTTGGTTTCTTCTATTTGATCAAGGCAAAGTGATTTCCACTCTTCTAAGACTTTATTTTGTTGATTAAGCCTCTGAACAAAGTTCTATGCTATCTCAGCTACACTTCCTCTCACCCTGGCTAGTTTATTCACCTTTCTTTTCAATTGTCTTGTGAGCGTATTGATTTCTTGCTGCATCTCCTCGACAAGCCTAACGTCTTGTAATTCTTTCTTCAATGCATCATTTTCCCTGACTATTTTGACAAGTCTTGCTTTAGTACTTTGAACTTTGTCGACACTAGTTTGCACCTCCCTTTTCAGTTTGGCATTTTCCTTTTTCAATTTCTTAGTCTCAAGTGTTTCTTCTATGTTACACCTTTTTCTTTCCTTTGCTAGCTTCCTCTGTAACTCAATGCATTCGTTTTGGTATTTTTCCAATTCTTCCTTATTCTTGGACTCTGAGTTAGCAAGCTCTTGTAACTCATTTTCCTTCATCATCAAGCATTCAACCAGTTGCCCATTAATCTCTTTCAAGTCATTGCCTAATAAGGGATTTTGAGGATGGAATAAAGGATTTTCTCCTTAAATCATACTCTTCAGCCAAGTAGTATATTCTGGACTTAAGTTTACTACGCGTATCACTAGCTCAATCTTCCCTTTGTACCCTATCTTTTGCCATGCTTCTTTGACATTCTGGTTTGATAACTTCGTCTTGTCCTCCTTATGTAGAAAGTACAACTCCTGCACCTCTTTCTTAGAAGGAACATTTTGCTTATAGGCCAGTTGCCTTAACGCTAAGGAAGGGTTATAGTTGATACACCCTTTGGGTCCCATTAAAGGCACATTCAGAAAGTCACCACAATGGTAAATAACCTCCTCTTTCCACCATTAGTCTAGTTTCCATAGGATGGAACTTTCTCTGAGCTCTATGAAGGTTCTTTTCCAATCCGTGTAGCTCATTTTGTCAATCATGAATTGACCCTTAAAAGACATGAGTGGATTACTGTCTGAGTCATTCTTCTTTTTGAAAGGAAGCATCTTTCCATAAAGGTGGCCAAGCATCCATAAATCCAGTAACGCAATACAACAATTGACCTTTCCTTTCCTTTTATTATGACATTGAGTTAAGGTCAAGTACGTTTTTGCCAAGATTGCTAGTACCAGATTCACGTTATGGTACTCCACCATTTGGAATACACTAATGGCTCCTAAATCAATTATGCCAATTGATGATGGAAACAAGATTATTCCATATATGCATAAGGCAAATACTCTACAAAACGTAACCCAAGCCTCTTTTTCTGCCAAAACTTTCAGGTGGGCTTCTACATCAGCTCGTGAGATTCCCTCTACTTTTCCTGGGCAAACTATTTGTACTTTTTCCTTAGGGATTTCTAAAATTTTCGCTATCATACCTTGAGATGGTAAATACCCAGGACAAATATATACTGCCATATTCTCTTTAAGGGGCATTCTCAAAATTTCTCCATATTCTTCCAAAGTCGGTGCCATTTGGAAGTCTTGAAATGTGAAACATCTTAACGAGGCATCCCAATATTGGCTTAATTCCATTATTGCATCATTATGTATTGTGACTGACAGAAGATCTAAGATATTTCCATATTTCCTTTTAAAATCTTGCATAATCTTCCCTTTGATATGACGGCTCAATTCAATTAAGGTTTCCAGTGGCTCAACTTTTAGAGATAATTTGATCCCTTTTTCTTGATATAACTTTTTAGTGTGATTTAGATTTGTACTACCTTTGAGTGCCATTTATCCCTTATGCCAATTTCACAAAGATTCCAAATAACTCATGATTCCTGTTAATCAAAATAAAGGTTAATAACATACAATTCTCATAGTTTTAAAAAGCTACTGGCTCCTTTTTTTTTTTTGAAAACCCTCTCCTCTAAACACTTATTGCATCATAGGGAGATGGAGTAAACAATTAATTGACGAGAGGCTTAAATCCCCTACATGATTAATGTTAAAAGGTTTAGCCTTACAATTTTATTTTTGAGAATAGAAAAAGAAAATAAAAAAATAAAAAAAATTTGGTGATAGATATGCAAGGAGAAAATCCCTTCTTTCCTTAATGTGCTTATTGCCCCATAGGGAGAAAGGGATTAATTAGCCTATGTGCAACTAAAATTGACATATGGCTAAAGTCCCGACTTTAAAAATGAAATAACTCAATAACAAGAGAAATTATTTAATTTGTGGTTTTTTTTAAAATGTGAATATTTTATGATGACATGCTATGACAATGATGCAATAAAAGATCAATACTCTCATTCTGTGTCCTGTTTAGGGAGACTTAAGTTCATAATCGGGTGTTCACTAGAATGGTTGGCTACTAGCTTTTGTCTAAAACGTGTAACTCACGGGTAAGTGTATATTCCTAAAAGGCTCCCAAGATGCGCTCACCCGAAGGTGAAGACCTTACTTAATAATTTTAGCCCTCTGAGAACATAAGCTCTACAGGGACTAAATTTATTAAGCAAGTAACAGCTTGGGTGAGGTATTCATGGTAACCTCCGAGAGTTTAAAAACTCCACAGGGAAACCACTACTAATCTCTACTAACCTATGGTACTCACAGACCCGGGTATAAGGCCTAAAATATGTGTGTGTCAAATTGTGTAAGTGTATAATGTGTGATGAGAGCATGCAAGCATGTTATCTCATTCTCATATGCTATCGAACCCTCAACTTTTAACCAGATCAAACAGAGAAATAAATATATGTATAAATAAAAGTCATCCATCTTAAGGTTTATTCCACATGTTATCTATCTTAAAAACATGTTATAAAATACAAAGGAAAGAGAAAAGGGGAAAAGAGGAAGAAATAAGGGACACATAAATTTAAAGGGATAATGAAGAAAAACCATATTATATTTTGAGCATAACATACTTATAGGCTTAACTCTTTAACTTTCCCCAGTGGAGTCGCCAACTGTTGCACCCGAAAAAATGCGATGCGGACGGCGCGCGAGCAGAGGTCCCGGCCTTCGCGACGAGAATTGGATCGAACGAGGAGTCGCCACCAAGATTTTGAGGTAAATCTCAGGAAACCATTTAAAAGGAGGATAAGGGTGGTCTGTGAAATCAGAGAATAGGTTTGGGAGTCGGTTGAGTGTGGGGAAGGTGTTAGGCACCCCACAACACCCATTTGTCAGAACGGTTACCTGAAGTTCATTGTTCTTTTTTTTAATATGGTTTTATAATTATTTTAATTATCACTTTTGTATTCATGTGTTTGATAAAAATGATAAGAATTAAGTAAGAAATATTTATCTATTTACGAGGGAGGACGGACTTGACTCAGAATCTGACTCTGAGGCCTACATACCCTGTGATGGGGATCAAAGTCCATGTAGTTCTGGCTTAAAAGTTTGTTGGTGAAAATATTTTTTGAAAAGAAATTAATTAGAAATAATTCATTATTTTGCAAATAAAACAATTTCTGAAATTTTAATATGTGTGTTTTAAATTGCAAAAGGTAATTTAATTTTAATTATTTTCTTCATTTTTGAATTTTTGGAATAAAGAAAGGAAAGGGTTTAAAATTATTTTTCTTTATGTTTTATAATTGAGAATTTTAATCGCCGTACCTACAGAACCTTATTGGTTCATACGATAATGCAATTACGCTAAATATCTACGGAGATTCTGAAATCTCACACGATAAAAGAGTTTGGCAATTTAATTTATTTATTTATATTCTTATGTACCTTTTTAAGTGTTAATAATAATAATTTTAGCATGTAGATACATGTTTTGAAGAATTTTAATCAACATACCTGCAAAGCCTTATTGACTTATACGGTAATATGATTATCTTAAATAACTGTGGAGATTCTAAAATCTCACACGATAAAGGAATTAAATTTAAATATGTCTTTAATTTAATATATAATTTACATGTATTTTAATAAACTTAATCGTTATATCTGTAAGGTCTTATTGACTCATATGATAATACGATTATCTTATAAGTCTATAGAGATCCAAAATCGCACATGACTAAAAGATATAATTGATAAATGTGATTACCATTTAAATTATTTTGGTTAATTAATTTTTTGAATTTTTTATTATATGATTATTTACGAACATCATTCACATATATTTAAAACCACTATATCTGCGAGGACTTATTATCCTACATGATAATGTGATTAATTTAAGTCCCTACAAAGATTCTTGAAGTCTCATATGGAACTTAAATTATTTAGATCATAAAAGATGATGGGCCACAGGAACACATAGTTATTATATAAATTGAATATTTATACTTGTGAACTCTTGTTGATTTCCACAATAAGATATCCTTTTTAATTGCCAATGAAAACTCTTAGGATTTTACGAGACCCATAAGTAAAATACAAATATATCTTTAAAGCAAATATAAAATAATTCAACCTTAAATGCACATTCACGGTATATATCATCACCATGTCAAGCAGGTAAAAAAAAACAATTTGACACATTAGCTTAGCAATATTTACTTGCATTGTGTCAAGAGTTCAAAAGGGAACCACCAATCTTCAGTATATATATCAGTATTACAACGAACCACATAGTCAAAGTATAGCAAGGTGTATAGCAAACAATTCATGTTGCATATGTACACAAATCATAGAATCCATAACAAGCCACATATTTATAATTCGAGAGTAATAAAGTTGAGGCAATTAGATTTCATATAATACATAGAAGAGAAAAAAAAGAACATGCTGAGAGTAACGTAAGGATTAAAGGGATGAGAGGATTATATTACTTGGAGCAGCCAGTGTCAATGGAGATAGTAAAGGAGATAGGGATTATGGCCTCAGGTCCTTCACCGTATCACCGTGTGATATTACAGCGTCTGATGAAACAGCTCCTTTCTCGTCCTCTCGGCTTCTCTTTTCCTAGCCAGAACAGCTTCGTCCCTCAACTCCTCAGTCTCTTCTTTTTAACTAGAATAGCTCCTTCGGTCCCTCTCTCTTCGTCTCAGTCTCTTCCCTTCTCAGCCTCTGTTTTAGCTTCTAATCTTGTGTCTCCACCTCGTTCGTCCTCGATGCTCTGCTTTCGTGTCCCGTAACTGTGGCGTTCTCTTCTCTTTTCTCCTTTTCTGTCTCTGTTTCTCTTTCTCTCCAGACTCTCTCTTCGTTTCTTCTTTCTCTCCAGACTCCTCCTCCTTCGTTTTTGTCCTGTCTCTCTCTCTTTCTCGTCTCCGTCTTCATCTTTTCTTCCTCCTCTCGGTCTCTATTTTTTTCAGTCTAGCTCGTATTTTTTCTTCCTTTCTTGCTCTGTCTTTCAGCCCCTTTCGTCCTCCCTCTCCTCTCCTAGTCTGAACACTCTTTTATACTCTCAGTCTTTCCCTATCGACTTCCTCTTTCTCTCCTTTTCTGCTACTTTTTCTTTGCTCTGTTTTTCTAACATCTTTCCCGTGTATGCGTGGCTGCGTTTTGCTTTTTTTTGCTACTGTGTTTTTGTGTGTGCTCGCTGCTCTGTCTTCTTTTGTGTTTGTGTGCACTTTTTCTGCTTTCTTTTCATGTACTGTAATGTACAAATCTGGTTTTGCGTCTCTGGCTCTGTTTTTTGCTTCTGCTGGCAGAAAAGTGTATGTACATTTGTTCTGGTTGCTTGCTGCGTTTTTTTTTCTATGAAGCTTTTTTCTGTAATCTGTGTTTTCGTGTTTCTGCTTCTTCTGTATTTTTTCTCGTGTGTGCATTTCTTTTTCTGTGTGTTTCGTCTATTGCTGCTGTGTTTTTCCTTCTGCTCTCTTGTGGACGTGCATGTTTCTATTTCTTTTCATTTTGCGTCTCTGCTTGTTTTTTCTGTATGTGTTCTTTTTGCTTTCTCGTGTGCGTGTTTGTTTCTGCTGTTTTTCTCCTTTTCTTGCTGCATGGCCGAATGTGTGTGTGTGTGTATTTCATAAGCCCTGATGCTGCATGTACCTGTTCCTTCTTCTTCTTTTTCTTGTTTTTTATTCTTTAATGCCCCTTTTTTTTATTAATTAGATTAAGGGGGAGAAAGAAAAGTCTAATTTTAAAACATATATTTTTAAATGAAAAACAAAAGATTTAAGGAGAAAAATTTAAAAATAGTTGAGTTTTAAAAATTGATTCCTAATATCGTTGAATTCTTTTTTGAAAATATAATCCTTAAAAAAGGATTAAATTTTATTTTTTTGTATTTATTATATTTTTTGATTATTATTATTAAAAAAAAGAGTCCGGACAAAATACGGTGTTCACACTATGAAAATCAATATGTTAACTCATAAATAGTTTACCAAGTTGTAGTTTAATAAAATGGGATCCTGAGTTTTTATAGTTTTAAATAAGTCAAATTTATTTATTAACTCTTTAATCAGAGCAAAATCAAGTTATGAAAGTATGGAATACCTTAGAGAAGTGAAAGAAATTGAAAACAGTTGAAAAATATCAAGTTTGCTGAAAAACAAAGCAATGCACCGTGGCTTACGCACTCTGCGCCATGGCTTGTTGCTCTTTATGCCACATGCTGTGGCTCAGGTGCCAATATGCCATGACGTGCTGCACGTATTTGATAGCAAATTCTACTGTCATTTGATAGTAGAATTAGGTAACTTCTAATGTGTCCTAAATCTTTGCTTAACTCCAAATAACATGATCTAGATGTCTACGAAAAGTTCTTTTCATAAATTAGCTAATGGCATGAGTTTTACTTTTAAAATAAGTTACACTAGGAAGTTGGACACCTAAACACATTTTTATCACTTTTCTCAACTTTTACAAAAAAAGGTGTCTAAAACCCAAAACAAGTGTCAAGTGCCTTTCCTACTACCCAAAACGTATTCATTACACCTAAGACTACCTACACAACTTACCACATGCACTCAAACACTAATATAACAGAAATTTCCTCCTCAACCCCATTAATACCAAAAATATAAGGGGTAGGTAATTTCATTGCATTCAAAATCAACCATATAATGCTTTAAACAACTTTTCTACACTTGCACTAATATTTTAGCCCTATCAACATATATAATTTATCATACACAACTACTCTAGGGCCAAAATACAACCCAGACATTTTAAATAACTTTATAATGCAAGTGTGAACAATATGCATTCTAGAATTGGCAATATAAAATCTATTACACATAAATAAATAATACTTAGAGGCCTACTCTAGGAATGCACAGATTCTTAAGTCTCTAAAGCTTTATCCATCTCTACATCAAAGCTAGAGCTTATAAAATGTTAAAAGAAAAGGGTGAGTCTAGCCACTCAATAATCAAGTAAGTCTACCTTATACAATTATATATCAATTAACATTAAACACAAGAGTATGAAAATAGATTTTTATAAAACATGCCATAACACTTAGTTCATATGTATCACAACACATCCTTTCTCAATCAATTCACTTCCATTTTGTCACTCGGTACATAGCCACAAGACACTTAGACATGTGGCTATAACTTGATATATTAACATAACTTGCCACAACTCAATTGTATGACACGTCATATAATCATATAGGCAATGATCAACCATCCTTATACCCTCCTTATTTCCTCCGACTGAAACCATAGATTATAACACTGAATAGGGTTCTGTCTATATAATTAGACTACTTAAGCTCACCAATTATGAGGTATGACCCAGCTAAAGATCACATGACTCACTCTCAGACTATGTCTTCCCCTACTCTCGAATCTGTGAATTGTTGTATACCCTAAGCTAATCACCTCAATAAACTGGTGGAAAAAGCTAGGTTTTAGTCCCTTAACAAACTGTAGGATAAGGCTATACCCCCATGCACTGGAGGGCAGCTGAAATACTATATGAATTTTCTCTACTCCCATCCTACCCGACCTCTCACCCACTGATCATATGATGTTTGATGCTCGCTATTTTCACAATCTCATTATTTATCATTAGCTTGTTGGGCTCATGATAAAACGCTACCCAAATGAGCATCAAGTCTCATATTTTTTACATATATCATATAAATCCATCATTTTCAATCTCAACATATTCATCTTTATCAAACTTATCATCAACTATTCAATTCCACACCACATTGCAAATTGCAGTTCATTTCAAAATCATTTTTGCAACTTTACAATTCATTTTGAAGCAATTATGTAAATATAAAGTTTCATAGCATGTTACTTATATTCACAAGTCACAATTCACATGTTAAACACACATTTTACATTGTATTGCAATTAACATATAACTATCCAAAGTAGGGTTCTCCTAGTTATCTTGAATCTTTGAGAGGTCAAAGGTTTACCTCTCAATATCTTAAGCTTTCAAGCTTGATTCCCAAGTCAAAATGATGTTCAAGAGCTCAATCTATTATGAACCAATTTAAACTTCATTAACAATGTCAAACACACATTTTCAACTCTTATCCTTCACTTCTAGATTATCCAATGCCCTATCTTTCATGTTTGGGCTTACCCGTTGAGTTTATTAACTCTCTTTAGTCCATAATTGCACCAATAGTCTGTTAAATTTCCATTAATGACATTACAACTCTTACAACAACCCTCATAAATATAAAATTCAAAACTCATTATTCCTAGGGTTATATATTCAAATCTACTCCTATTAACTCTATTTGAGTCAATGGCTTTGAACCTATAACCTATATCGATAAAAAATATCTCCTATTATTAAACTCTAACCAAAAACTTCATAAATGTGAAAGAGAGTGAGAGATTATAATTATGGTATAGGATACTTACCTTTAGTGTTTAGTAGATCCAAAACATCCCAAATATCCTCCCAATACGAACCTTAGCATAGTTCCTTACTAGTTCCTCATGTCCTCCTCCCTTTTCTCTATTTTTTTTGCTTCAGTTTGCAACTAATAATCTGCAAAAAAGGGCTATACGCCACGGCACATGTCACAAAGAGGTCCTCTCTCGCTTTAATTGTTATCTACGGCGGACGTATTGCATGCCACCATGTTCTTCCTTCACATTTTCTCCTTCTTTCGATGCTCGGGTAACCTATCTTCACCTTGATAATTATGGCTAAAACACCACTAAAAACATTCATTAGACCTCCCTGGCCACACACCACGTCAATCTATTCAATTATCATAATTAAGCTTAATTACTCCCTTAGTAATATGAGAATTAAGATTTAGGATGTTACAAAAAACATATCTTGGAAGAGAACAACCCCTTGAATGACACTTAGATTTCTTAAATGATTAATCTCACAATTGCTAGCTATAGGAATACCTTGAATAACAAAAAAAAAAAAAAGAATACTAAGTCTTAAAATAAAAACACTAATATATTATAAATTAAGAGGTTGCTACATAAGATTAAAACAATATGACTCGATATATCTTTATTGAAGAGAGTATATGTGATGTGGTATATTGGTTATACCATATAAACACTAAAACATTATAAATTTAAGATGTTACTACATAGGATTAAAATAATATGACTTAGTGTATTTTTATTGAAGAGAGTATAAGTGACATGGTATATTAGTATACTTAAGAAACTTCTTCAAAACTTAGGATGTAAAATATTTTTAATTGAATTTCACCCTCAATAAAGTAATTACCCACTTTCAAACTAACTCTATCTTTTCATATTTACTCTTATTAAATATCCTATGGTAAATATAAAATGATTCATTTAATAGGGGTACTTTTAGAACAAAAGCAATGATTACTCTTCAAAAAACTAAAATGCCTTACATTTTTAACATCCAACTTTTCAAAAAATATCTTACATTTTTTAATGGAAAGAGTGAGTCTTCTCTCATAAAAATATAGAAAAATTAGAAAATCAATATTTGAAGCATTCCATCCTTAATCTTAAGATGTATCTAAAGTTTTAAAATTAGGTCAATTCAATTTACATATAAATTAGAAGTAGTAATAAATCTGTTAATCAATATGCTTACCAAGATTTTTTTTAAAAATAGAAATCTTCAATAAATCATGCTCAAGTTGATAAATTTTTTTAAATTTAAATTATGTAGTAAAATTTTGAAGATGAAAGTATTAACTCTTTCAATAAATTTTGGCCCAAAAATTTTTTAATATATATATTTTTTGTTGAGTCAAGTCAAGAGAAAAAAGTAGACTTGGGGCTGTTTGAAACTATTTTTATTTTATTATTTTAAGAACTAGTATTTTGTAAAACATATTCTAAAAATAAAAAAATTATAAAAATAAGTGCTTTTCTCATTTTCTCTTATTCTCCAAAACAATAATTCCAAAATTTTCAAAAATTATTTTCATTTTTCTGTTCTTCAAAATAATTTTTTTATTCTCTAAAATACTTTTTAAAAATACGTTACCAAACAAATTTTTTTTATTATTTTGTTTTGGAAAATAAAAAAATGTTCCCAAAACATATTACCAAATAGGGCCTTAGTTAAACTGATCTTTTATATAATATATTTTTTTCAATTTATTTGATTTTTTAGCTTAAATATTTAAAGAATAAATATTAATTAAATATGATTTATAAGAATTAAAATTCAAAACTCAAAACTCAAATAATTTTGAAAAATAGAAGATAATTAATGAGGATATTTTATTTTTATTCTTATTCTGTCAAGACTTAACATGTCTATAAATAAAAAAGATATAAACACAACAAGATCCTGAAACAAATATTATCAAGAGCAATTGGCAAGGCAGTCAATCAAGTAAAAGTTTCTCTGTTTCTTTTTTGTTTTTGTTTTTTTAATTTTTGTTTTTTCATTCAAATATTTTTTTCATCTTTGTTTTTTCACAGAATATATAGAGGTAACACTTGGTTCATTATTTTTGACCAATAACCTTTCTTTTGATGAAAAGCAATGTTTTGAAGAAATTAAAGCAGTGAATATTGAAATAACACATACGAGATTAACTTAGATGATAAGAATAAGATATATGGCGTGGTGTGAGTAGGAGTCAAAATTCAAACCCTATAAAAAATAGTGAATTTTGTTGATTTTATTTAGTGGTAACAAATCCTTTAATATCATATTGGATAATACCATCAACAAATGTTAGTTCAATTGATAAATATTTGACTCATAACTTACAAAATTGCGAGATTAAATCTCATTGCTAATATAAGGGCTTAATTGATAGATGATATATAAGTATTTTTATAAATATTTTTTGAACTTAGAGACATACTTTGGTCCTAGTGAGGGCCTATTTGTTTAAGCTTTATTTTTTAAATTATATTTCATAAAAAAGTTTATATTTGTTTTAAATTTTTGAATTTTTTCTAAAAATAATATGAACCTTAAAGGCCCTGCTTATTTGAGCTGCTTTTAAAAAAATTATTTTATAAAATTTTATAATGTTTGTTTAAATTTTGAATAATTTTTGAATATAATTTGATGTGGTAAAGGAGAGAGAATACTATAAAAATGAAAAACATAATATAAAATTCTTAAGATAATTAAATAATATTTTTTTATAACTAGAAATTACAAAGATATGATAAAATATAAAAATAATTAAATAATAATTATTTTTTATTATTGTAACCAATATAAAAGAATATTTTCTTTTCAAAAAAATCTCTAAACTATTTAAAAATTATTTATTTTTTTAATCTTGAACAAACTACCCCAAAAACTTTTAGTTCATTTATTTATTGATAAAAGGTAATTAGCTTATTTATTTAATGCCTCTCCAACAATGAAAAACATTTTAAATCAAAACACACCGTTTTAATTGTAGTCTTTAATTGATACGACAAATTGGTTGCCAATTTCAACCACGTATGTACAATGCACGTGAATAACACCACTACTTTGCTAAGTGATCAAAACATGAAGTCTAAGAAGCAAAAAGTTTATGACAGTTTTCTCTCAAACAACATTTTTAATGGAGGATTAATATGTGAAAACAATAATATTAATAGTTTTTGGGGTTCCAAGTTAATTCAAGTTTTGCCCTACAAAACAAGAGTTGAACATGGCCTATTTGAGGAATAAAGTGATGAATGAGCCATTAGAACTAAATCCAATCATTAAAGTTGAAATCTATAAGTTTTATCTTGAGCAATAATCCAGTAGGATTCTTTATATCTTTTTTCATGATTCAACACATTTTGTTAATATTTAATAAAGTGTTTTATATTTTCTTGGTTAGCATAAATATAAGAGTGCAACTTATGTATTTAGTCTTATATATTTAACTAGTAATACACTTGTGCGATGTATGGGATATTCTTAATTTTTATATAAATTAATATTAAATAAAAATTTAAATATTATGCAATGTGTGAGTATATATAATTAGTAAATAGTGAATTTAGTACAAATATATTATATAATTGATATATTAAAACTTGCCAACTATCAATAATAGGCATTGGTCATTGTGAAATGGGCTATCTTGCCATTTAAGCATGAGGTCTTGAGTTTAAATTTATATGATTGTATAAAATATTTTTGTAAGAGTTACTCCTAATTAGCTTGGTAATATTTAAATCTGACCTAATTAAATAGTCATATAAAACAAAAACTTGTCAATTGTCATTTACCATTTTGGCCCAAAAAATTGTCATTTAGCATCATCTAATTTATTTATAATACAACATATAAACACATTAAAATGTATCTCTTATGGTTACTTTTTTCCTTTTTAAGTGTAGTACCTGCTTGATATAAGTAGTGGTTTGAATAGTACAAAATGGAATAATGACAATCATATCCCATATCCACTCATGAAAAAGGATAAGGTTATCTCATCCCTCACATTTGGAATCGAGACAAGATAGGAAAAAAAAATTATAATCAAATTTGAAGATATAATGGAAATACTTTAACATTGTTGATTTGTTTTACAATGCATATATGTTTTTGTTAACTCATCCCACAAATCAATAGGCTTTTTTATTAACAAAACTGATCATATCCCATGTCTTTCATTATTCATGCCATCTATATATTTCAATTTAATGTCACATGGAGTACTAAAGTTTATACATTATTATTAATCAAGAGCAAGCTCCCTATTTTAAGAGTAGGTCATTTTCAGCTTCACAAAACTAACTTGCCAACTTGCACGTTAGCTCATTTTGCTTTCTTTATTTTTTGTTTAAAATTTCAATCTACTCATACAAGTTTTCCCTTCTTCAGTCACCCCTCCCAAAATTTTTAAAATCAAATACCTTATCACTCTTCCCTCTTCTAGATATGTGATTTATAAATAACTAGCATTTGGTTTTTTTAATACAATTCATTATTTTTTAAGTTATAAGAACAATGAAAAAATCATTGTTATTTGGAACTTTGAATAAAACCCACATTTTCTTTTCTTTTTTTAATATATCATTTTTCAAGTCATTATCATAATAAGTTTCCTCAACATTGTATCCCCTACCAATAATTGTTAACTTAATTTTAAAATCCCATATTGTTCAAGTTAAAAATAAACAAACTAATTTTATTGAATATAATTAATTTAAAAATTTGTTTTTTATTTAGAAAATATTTTATTAATATTTGAATAATCAATTTATAAAAAAAATTAGATTCCATTCATTTTAAAAAATTAAATTAAAAAATGAAAGTAGAAAAAAAAAAGGTTGGCTGGCGAGTAAGCAACTAGCCAACCCACCTCTAGTGGTGTGGGTTGAAAAATTTTAACCCCATAACTTCTCACAAGCCACCTATAACTCATAAGTTGATTCATTTTTTTGACTCTATCCTCTTTCAATGCTAAGATGTCTTGTCTTATCCTAAATTTTACACTAATTAATATTAAATAAATATCAATATATTATATAATATTCCAATATATCTGTGATCATTAAATAGTAATTTTTTGCACAAAGATAACATACAATTGGAATGACAATTTAGATTTTGAGGATAACATTCTTAACAATATTTCTGATGCAAAATCAAAATTAAAGGCGAAGGATAATTATAGTATACTCCCTCCATTAAAAAATATACGATATTTTTAGTCTTTTGAGATGTAATCATTGTCCTTTTTTTAAAAGTGCCCCTATTGATGAATGACTTTATATTTATTGTAGGGTATTTAATAGGAGTAAATATGAAAAGATAGGATTAGTTTTGAAAATAGGTAACTATATTATTAGGAGGTGAGATTTAATTAAAAATACCTTATATTTTTTAACAGAGAAAGTATACTTGATATAAGTAGTTGAGTGGATGGTAGGCATGATTACGAGATGGATCGAAAAAACCTTATTTTGTATCTTCTTACAAAAAAAGAATTTTGAATTATCATCACATTTTTTGTCACATCCCATCTCGCAAGTCATCTCATCTTGTTTGAGATTAGGACCAGATAAGATGAGACTAAAAAATTCCATAAAAAAGTATCATTTTTACTTTTAAAGACTCAATGGAAATACTCAAGGTATGATTAATTTGTTTTGTTGTGCCTGTGATTTCTGTTAAATCAACAACTTTTTTACCAAATAAAGTTGGAGTTTATACATCATGTTAATTAATAGAAGACTCTTTTCCTATTTTTTATATAACCTACTACTAATAAAAATTTAATTTTTATTTCTATTTTTCTTAGAAAGTTCTCTTCTCATCTTATTACTCTAAATGGTAGTAAAAAAATCACATCAACATTTCAAAGAGATAGATATACATGTTTAAAAAATCTCAATATATTCTATATCTCTATTTTTATACTCAATCAAAGTAAAATTATATATATAATAAAAAATAAAATTAGTAAAATTAAAATGATATATTTTTAAAATAACTGAAATCACATATATGTTTGAAATTAATTATGAAATTTGATTAAATTGGGTGATGATGAACGACCCATGATGCTTGCGGCAGTTACTGAGACTAAGTTAGTATTTAACTTGAATTTTAAATATTAAAAAAAATTTGTCAAAATTAATCAGTTATTACCTTTGTCCCAGATTATAAAATACTTTTTTGAAAAAATTTGGTGTCCCAAAATAGAGATACTTTGACAAGAATAAGGTTTTATTAATGATATTTCTCTAATATTACCCTTCTCATATATATTCTCTCTTTAATATTCTTTAACAATAGAGTATTAAATGAAGAGTATTTTTAAAAGTTTCTATTCTTGTTTTGAAAAGTAAGGTTATAAAGTATATTTAATAAATTTTATTGGTATGTGTCATTCTATTTTAAAGTGTCTTATAATTTGAGATAAATACACTACAACAATTTTTGCTTTAGGCAACAATTTTATTTGCAACAATTTTAAAGTGTTGCCTAATATGGGCATTAGCAATATTTTTTGTATGTTGCTATTATTCCCATACTTTAAGAAACATAGTTTTGGCAACATTGAAAACTATTTCCTAAAATAGAATAAGCAATAGTTTTCAAGTGTTGCAATAATTTTTTTGAATAGGCAACATAAAAATTGTTGCCTATAAAGGATCTTTTATGGCAACATTTTAAAAATGTTCCCTATTCAAATAGGCAACAAAAATGTAAATGTTGCCTAAGTTTCTCTTTATGGCAACAGTTAAAAACTGTTGCTTGTTGTTTTTCTAAACATAAAAATTTATTTTTATAATTTTTTTAGATAATTTATTTATTCTCTTAATTTTTCAATTCATTATTTGGATAACTTAAAAAATTAATTTAACAAGTATATATATATATATATTATATTTGCATTATAATATCAAAAAGTCAAGTTAAAAGAGTGGTTGGAGACACCTATTCCTTTCAATAGGTTTCTGGGTTCCAATCTAGAGGGAGGAAGAAAATATTAAATTCTGGCCATTGAACTATTTCGCAACAATTCTTAAATGTTGCCTATTTATGTGATAAGCAACATTTAAAAAGTGTTGCAATAAATCTCTCAAAACTGTTGCCTATTCTCATAGTATTAGGTAACAGCTTTACAAACGTCGTGGTTAAAGATAAGAAAACTATTGCCTAAAGTAATAGGCAACATTCAAGTTGGAAACACTTGAAAACTGTTGCCTATAACTTTAGGCAACATTTTTGAAGCCTATAGCAATACTTTGAATTGTTCCTAGATAACAAAAATGTTGTAGTGAGGGAATACAATCCTAAAAGTGTCATATAGGAGTTCCATTATCAAAGATTTTTAAGCAATTATTAAAACTCACAAAACAAATATAATTTCATATACACACTCAAAGCTAGTTAAAAAATGCATCAGATATATTTTTACATGCTTTTTTTACATCTTTTTTTTGTATAATGTAATTTTGTGTTTTTAATAACATGAGCCATTAAAAAGTAAGCATAAAATTATGCGCATATTTTGGGTGAATTATTACTTTTTTTTTTAAAAAAGCATAATTTTTTAATGGACAACTTAATACTTGAATAGATATAATTGCATGTAGTACAGTATTAATTTTAAATCAAAGTATTTTTGTATATATTATTATACTTATTTTGTAAAAGAGTAGTAATTACATATTTCAAAAAAAATCTCATATATAAAAAACATATAAAAAAATGCATAACTATTGGAAAAAATGCACAAATAAAATACTTATTATTGGAAAATAAGATTTGATGAGAATAGCATACGGATGTTTAAAATTGATATTAATAACATCCCATCATTAACTATTTTTTAATGCAAAAAGAATCGAATTTGATTTGATGAGAAGAGTTAAGGCAATAGATTACAACAGCAAAAAAAAAAAAAAGCTTAATAAATGGTTCTATAGATAATATATCATGAAGAAATAAACTAAAATTGCCAAAATTAAAGATTAATAAGCAAATTGTCCACATGTCACGTGGGTAGTAAAACAAGGAATTGTAAGTTTATTTAGTTCTATCTGATTTGATGTTCTGACCAACACCAAATTAATAGATAATATATACGTTGCCTTCCTTCAATTGAGACAAAAACTTTTAAAGGAAAGTTCTTTTCATGAAACATGAATATGTTCACCCTAAAATGTCACATATACACATTAAATAATTCTCAAATTATAACAAAAAATAAACAAAATAACAATAAGTAATGGAGAATAGAAATAAAAAAGAAGTTGCATCAAATAATTCTAATATGAATTCTAATCCTCCAATAGTTTCTAAATGAGCCATCAATTTGCAATTTCATAATTTTATTTTTTTAAGCTCAACAGAATGTTAGCAACTATATTGAAAATATATCTCAGAGTGATATACAACACTAATTTAGAAAAAGAACCTTACTAAACAATCATATTCATTGTATCCACCATGTCTAACTGATTAACTATTATTCAAATGTAAACAGCCACAAAGGTTAAGGCTAGGAGAACTATTACTTAGCAATAATGAGTCTAACAATCCATTGACATGAACAAAAACATGTAACTAGAGTTACAAGATGTGAAGCAAGGTGCATCATGATAATAGTAAGAGATAATTGAAATTTCCATGCCTTTCCAGAAGGTAGAAATGATAAAAATCAAAGAAGAAGATGATTATTTGAATTTATCTATCTCGAATCCACCTTGTAACCCGTCATCTCAACATGTGAACAACCCAAATTCTAATCCTCCAATATTGTTTACATATATAAAAAAGATGCAATATGATAATATTAAGGGATAACTAAAATTTGGATACCTTTCTAGAAGTTGATGATAGAGATTGGATAAGAAGATGATAGTTTGATTTATCTCTCTTGAATTCACCTTGTAATACATCATTATCTACATGTGAATCATTCAAATTCTAATTCTCTAATAGTTTCAGAGTGGGTTGATAATGTGGACAACATCAAATAGTGAAGCCATGACTTACAGCACATAGCATGGTCAATTTTCCATAAATGATGAATTAAATCAAAATATGAATAGAGACATAGAAATAAAAAAGAAGTTGCAAGAAATGAATGCACATAAGCAAGTTGAATGAGACCACAATTGATTTAAGTTTTCACTCGCACTACTGGGATAGTGTTGGATAGGGAGGCGCAACAAAAAATTAAAATTTTCAAGTTCTTATTGACCAAACGAACTTGTTTAAATCAAGGTGGATAGAAGAGTTACCTTTAAATTTTTTAAAGTTGGCGCATGTTCTCTTCAAAAGTTTGGATCTCAAGAGCTGACAACGTAGATCTGCTCCCTCTATTGATATCCATACGAACAGCTCTCTAACTCGAACAGCATGCTAGTGTTCTCAGCGTCCGTTCTTCTTTGAACATTAATTTTCCTTTTCATAGGGGTTTCATGGCTCTCAAAGTATTTTTACCGCCATAACTTTCTAACTCTCTCATCATTCATAAAGGACGTCCTTATCTATATATAGTATATAGATAAGGGTTTTCGTCTTCCACTTAAAAGCCCACAAAAATTTAATTAAATTTATCTCATAAATTTAATCTATAATATCATATCTAATTCAAATTTATCTTATAAATTTAAACTATAAAACTGACATGATATTCTCTCATATCATGTTAGTTATTAAATTAATCTATCATATAAAAGTAAATTTAAAACTAACATAATATAATATAATATAATATAATATACTTATTATATATATATATAATATACAATATATATATTTGAATATATATATATATATATTTATATTATCTATATTTAATTTATATATCATATACATATATCATTTATATATATATATATATATATATCTTATATATATACATACATACATGAATATATATATATTTTGAAAATGTATATATATATAAAATTATATTTTAAATTTTATATTTCATATAAATATATATAAATATTTATCAAATAAATATTCAAATATATATATATATATATATAATTCATTCACCCTATATTACATTCATTAAATCTAAACATATTTCAGATTCAATGAACTTGGACATTATAGCTCGAGTTGGGTTGTTCTTGTGTGAGACCTTGTAGGCCTATATGAAATTGAAAGTCGGCTAATTACGCTATTAACCCATAAGTCATAAGTGGCTTCTAACAAGACATTACAACTACCCAATTTACATAGAGATCGATGATCCGATGTAACCTATCATGCAACTATATCACATCCCTTTTGTCACACAATATTTCGGTCAAGTATGAGACATGAAATTGTCATTCTCCTTTACTTGATTGTTACTTTTTCAATCTCTGAGTAGACTAACAGTAATAATGGAAAAAAACCCTTTTCATTATAATATGGCCATATATTTTTTCAGTCTTACTCATCGAGGGGCCCGGTAATATCTCTCACTTAATGTGAGAGATAAATTCCATCTTGACCACTTATATTTCTTTGCATGAATATCACTAAACTTAATCATGGCCTTCATGATCACCTGATCAAAGGTGACTTTGATTAGGTCAAAGTTCAGTAGTCATTATGTAGGAATCCATGATAATCTCATGTCAAAAGACTTAATGATATAGTTACATATGAGATAAGCTTATGACTTGTACCATGCAACTTTCTCATAATGGGTCAATCCAGCACCTTGTACTCTTTCAAGTGCCTATGACTTTAATTTGTATCTCTATAATTAATCAAAGTCATACTAGTCTTGTTTTATCTATGATTCCTTAAAGATGACCGACTAGGAACATTTAGGACAATTACTATAGTTTGTCCAGGGATACAGTTATCATATTAAACATGTAATTGTTATGATAACAAAAGAGAAATTTATTAAATAACAATGTACATACTATAATGATTGACCCTAGGACACAATTTTCAATAGATAGTAGGTAATCGATTTAAATAGAGGCTAATGTGGGTAATAACTAATTAAAATGGAAATGACTTCAAAAAAGTTAAAAAAAAATTCAAAAAAATGCTGTCCAATATTTCAGCAGTTAAATTAGGGAATCAACATTATCACACCAAGGTCACTATATTTTAAATATGGATATTTATTCTTAAAAAAGTTACCAAATCAATCAAATTATTTTTGAGGTAATATGAAATTGCAATAGTCTATTTTTGCATGTTACTTATTATTTAAGACACATTAATTTCAAAATTCCTATGATTGATTTGATATTTTTTTAAGAATCAATTTTCGTATTCAAAACATAGTTGACATCATTATAATAATATTGATTCTCTAATTTAATGCTAATTTATTTCAGTTGTGCAAATATTTTTTTGTATTTTGTATTTTTTGAGTTCATTTTCATCAAATTTAACTGTTGATTTTGTGTTTTTTTTATGATATGAGTAGTTAATTTTTTTATATGTTTTTTTTTTGCATGTTTTTGGTATAATGTGATTTTGTGTTTTGAATATCGTATACTTATTCTAAAAAACTGTCAAATCAATCAACATATTTATGAGTTAATGGAAAATTTACAATAATGCATATTTGTATGCTACTTATTTAAGATACATTAATTTAAAAATTACTCTAATTGATTGGTAGTTTTTTTAAAAAATAAACATTCACATTTAAAACATAGTTGATATTGGTATAATAATATTGACTCTCTAATTTAATGTTAATTGATCTGGGTATTGCAATTTTTTTGTGTTTTTATTTTTTGAATTCATTTTCATGTAATTTAATTGTTGATTTTGTTTTTTTTTCATAATTCAAGCAATTAATTTTTTATATGCTTTTTTAATTTCATTATAACGTAATTTTGTGTACTGCAATATAATTTCCTTTTAATTTTCAAATTTCACGCAAAAATGAAATTCAATGGATTAATTTTGGTAAAAAAATAAATTTAAAGGATTAATTGCAAGATTTCAATAAATGAATTCATCACATGATTTCAATTTCCTGAATAAAATTATATATGCTACCAACTTATTCTTTCAAAATGTTAACAATATATAATTTTTTTTATAAATGAATTCATTTTACGATCTCAATTTTCATAAATATCATGACTATTATTTAAATTAAATAATCAAATCATGAAATTAATTGATTGCATATACAAATATTTTATTTTATTGAGAAATTATTCAGCCTAGACATCCATGTGTCACTATGGGAAAGAAAGGTGGAACTAAGGTGGCTTGCTAATATTCTAACATGTGTGCTTGGAAGTCTTGATTTTATATAGATGTTGATATATTTTTATTCAATCAAATTAAGACAAGTAAATTTTAATACATTAATAATATTAATGAAAAAAGTTTGTAATAGACTAGATAATCTATAAAAGTTTTACATATCTTGATTTAATTAGAAAATAAACACATTAAGTATATAAAACTAAGTAAATAAGTTTTTCCCTAAATATAATTGTTAGTCCTTCTACATTTAGCCTGTTTTTTGCATTAGTCCATAATTTTTCCTTTTGCTCCTAGTCTCTCAAGTTTCATTTATCTGTATTGTTAGTTCCTATACACATATTTGGAATATGACCATAAGTACTTAACAGTGACTAACATGTATATAAACAAACACCTTTACTTCTTATGCTAACTTATTAAAATTATAATGAGTTATAAAAAAAATGCAAGATATTATATCAAAATCCTTAGATGTGCAATGGATGGAGTTTTAGAAAGAAGACATGACAACTAGGCAAATGAGTAACAGTTTTAGTAGCCATTATGCTTATAGAATGTCCAACTCATTATAATTTTACTAATTTAATAACAAAATTAACAGAGTAATATACATATATGTATGTATGTATGTATAAATATATATACATATATATTTAACTGTGTTAGTAACGATAAATACTAACAATACAAACAGATGAAACATAAGGAACTTGAAGTAACAAAAAAAAAAAAAGAATAATACCAAAACGTGCTAAAAGCATAGAGCAAACATTTATATTTTCTATTTTTTATTCTTATATATGTGTTTTGTAAATAGAAATTGAGGAAGCTATATATCTTAATGTTTTAGTACGTATAATTGATGAGTTTGCTAGGAATACATCTCTTGTGATGCATAACATATTATTTTAATTTGTGAAGCATAGCGAACACATGAATAAACTAATAAACTAATATGGTTGTTATAATGTGTTAATCATAATCACAGAACAATGTAAAGATTATGGATTACAAAATGAACGGTACTTTTTCTCACCAAGAGACGGAAACATAAAAATGGAAAGAGGATCACTAGAAGATAACAAGAAAATGTCAATCAAATTCATTTAGAAGATGGAATGACTCTAATTGGAAAATGAAGAACTTTGGTTTATTATGAAGGCACTCATTAGAAGAGTAAGAAGACCAATTGGATCATGTGTGACTATTTTTTGGATGGGATAACACGTGCAAGAACAAGTTCCTTAGGCATGAAATTAGTTTATATAAGTAATTTTTAATTAACTACTTCACTGAAGCTAAGAAGAATTAGTTAAATCATTGATAGTGTTTGAGGAAAAAAAGTTTTTGATTTTATGTGTATTAAATGTATCATTTTTTAAAATACTAATTTCTCATATACTACCTCCGATCCTATCTATAAAATTATTTAGGTTAAGGTATATTTTTATTTTTGAACTATTTTTAGGAGTGTAGGCACATTGTATTGGTAAGTAGGGCAATTTTCACTTGAATTATTTTTCCAAGGAGTAAAAATTCTCTTTTATTAGTCAATTGTTAACTTTGTTGCTTTTTGATGACATGGAATGTGTGTGTGGTCCACATGTAGTAACAAGTAAGACTCTAAGTATGTCTTTTGGTACTAATTTATCTTTGAACTCTTTTTCTAAAGGTACTGGGTATTATAAAGTTTTTTTTAGTAGTACTAAGTATCCTAAAGTCTTGTTAAAATAAAATTTAATAAATATTACCAAAATATTAAATATTTTCATATTTAATAATTTTAATATTATTATTTATTAATATTCACCCAAAATTTATAAATTATTTTTTTTTAAATATTAACAACTCAAACTAGTTTTTTTCATAAATTTATACATGACTTGTTATTTTTATATATCAATCTCCAAGCTTCTCCTTGAGACAGTGTCGAAATTATTATGCCTTTCATATGGGTCAAAACTTACCAATATTTTTAATATTAGTTCTTTAAATTTTTAGGTCATTCTATGTAATATTTTGTTCAACTAATGATTTTCCTCCAAAATATTATGTAACATCTGGGAAAATCTGATCCCTAATTAGTTGGATAAATGACATTAATTATGTAAATTAATGTTGCATGTGGTTACAGAAAGCTAACGAGTGTTTTGGATTATGGTTTTAGCCCTAATATTGAGTCTAGAGCGAGGTCAGGTCACTTAAGCATGATGTTGCGGTGTCATATGCCACGGTGCATGGTGCCATCTAAAGAAGAAGACCCTTTTTTGTACCATATGCCATGGCATGTAGAGACATGTGTCACAGTGCATGGTGAGAAATATGTAAAAATAAGACTCGAAAACTGACATAAAACAAAGGAGAAACAAAATAGCTATACTAAGGCTTGAAGAATTGAACTATTGAGAGTGTTTTAGAACTTCTAAACACTAAAGGTAAGTTTTTCAAGCTCAAACCTCTCTTTCTCTTCCATATTTCTTGATGTTGGGAGTTAGGGTTTAGTTGAGAAAGATGATTTTCGGTCTATAGAGGTTATAGGTATGAACATTTTGACTTACATAGAAGTAATAAGAGTTAGTTGAGCTATTTAATCCTAATATTTATAGTGTTTTGATTTTTTTTTATATGGGGTAATAAATACATGAAAATCCACCATAAATGAGGTGGGTAGAGCAATGAGGCTTCATTAATAGTTTTTTAAGGGTTTAATGGAGTTAATGTAAGTTGGAGAAAGCTCATAAACCTTATGGCTACCTTTGTAACTGAGTAGATTGAATCTTAAAAGTGAAGAAAAGTTGAATTAGATAATGAAAATTGTGTAAAAAGAGATATTGATGAATTATATCGTAATTAATTGTAAAGCAAGTATAGTTGGCATCATTCAAGCTTTATGGGAGTTTTGAGAGTGTGTATTTGAAGGATAAAATCTTTGACCTCTCAAAGGTTTGAGGTTATTGGGAGAATTTTTTCTTATGTTGTTGTGTGCTAATTGATAATTTAAAAGTGTAAAATTGACTAGAATACAAGTGTGGCATGAATTACTTGAAAAATCCACTGTAATAATTTTGTAAAGTTCAATGACATGGTATATGTAAAATTTTATGAAACATTATTAGTGAAGTGCTATGATATGATTTGAGAAGGAGTTTAATGATTATGTGCTAAGTGAAGTTCAATGACTTGATGTGTGAATGGTTTAATGAAATAGAGTTTTGTAAAGTTCAATGAAGTGATATTTGTCAAGTTCAATGAAATATGTAGTTAGAAAGTTTGACGAGTATAGTAGAGTTTGATGATTTGATTATGTGTGCTAATGTGATGTCCATATATGAGATGAGTACAGTAATGATGTTATGCATGCCAGAATATTGAGTAATTGCATGCCTTGAAATGTTGTATTATTATATATCGCATGATCTTGAGAGGTTGGAGTTCGCCTAGGATGAGGAGTAGAAAATTAAATCCACATGAAAAGGCTTCCATCAGAGCTCGATTTTTTGCTTAGGTTTATTATGTTTATTGTCCCACTAGTTCAATGAGGGACTTGAACTTAGCTATTTATCCACTTATTCAATGAGGAAGCTAGTCTAGGAAGGATGATAACCCATAGTGTGAGAAATGAGGAAAATCATGACCCATAAGTAAGTTAGGTAACCTTGGTCAGGTAACCTCTCATGCATGTTTGGTTAGGGTAGTCTCAATTTATAGACGATTTCAACGTGTTATAGCCTATGGTTTCATGTCAGAGGTATAAGGAGGATATAAGAGAGATGTGATTATGCATATGGTGGAAAAGGGCACATAATTGTCTATATTGTGACCCTAGTAAAATAAATCATATGATTAGTCTCATTTTTATATATGGAATTGTATTATAAAACCATTATCTCATGAGCATGTATTATTATGAATGTGAATCTTGAAATATGCTCTCAAATGTGATACGTGATTCAAATATGATATCCTTACCACTTGCATTTAAATTGATTGACATGCACTAATATAAGTTAGATGGACCTTGGTTACTAGGTGATTATACTCACCTCATTTATCTTCAATATTACAAGAACTAACTTATTGGGACACGAACAAGGGAAATAGACTACGGCTTAAGACTTTGATCCTAAAATTAGTAGGCCTCATTTACTTTGATTTAGTTTTGTGTATACTTTAGGTGATATTTCCGACTAGGGAGAATTCATGTGTTGACTTACTTATACTATGTGATTGTGGAATTATGTTGTGTATTTTGGGCCCTAAAATTGTATTTGTAATCATTGTGAAATCTATAGCAGAGCTAAAATACATATGCAAGTAAGGGATAAGAATTTCATGTAATTGATGAATGATTTATGATGTTGAGGCTCCCCTTTTGTTTTTGTGATTAAGGGATTGGGCAATAAAAATGTATTTTTATGTGATATGTTAGTGATGTGGTGTATTGCTCAAATCCATTTTGGTCTATTAAGTGTGGTATGGGTTGTGCTTGTAGCTTCTAACTTTTGGTATGAGTTTTGGGTATTCAAGTTATATGTAAATTATAAAAAGGAGTGAATTTTAAAATGAGTGTCTAATTTTGAATGAGAAATAATTTAATTGTGAAACTAAAGTTAGTAGTTAGAGTTAAGAGAAAGCTCTCTGTAAATACTTAGATTGCCTCAATCCATTGGACGAAGAAATGGAGCACATCGAAAGTTGCTGTCAAATGATAGCAAAATCTACTATCAAAATCATAGAGTGTGCTGCAGCACATGCACACAGAGGCTTATGAGTTGTGATGCGTGTGTGACAAGCCGTGGTGCATGCCTTTTTTTTTTTTGCACCAATTTATCGTTTTCAATTTTTAAGCAAATGCCTTGATTCTTTTTAAGATTCCATGCTTCTGCATATTAATCAAACTCTGATTTTCCACTTGTAAAGATCTATTAGGATGTTTTAGATATTGAAAACTTAGAATCTCATTTGTAGAATTTGGCAAATTTGATAATTACATTGATGTTTAGAGATTAGGGAGGATTAGTAACGGTAACTTTACTTGTCTAAGCTGGAGATTTTACATATTATACCACCAAAATTTAATACTCTAGATACACTGCAGTGTTAGAGGTAAAATCACAAACATGACAAATCAAGACCAATAATATGCCAACAAAAATGCTTATTTAGAAGACATTGCCTATCTCGTTGATATGCTACAAAAAAGTTACTTACAAGAAAATAATATATATGATTAGAACAAATTTCTCCATTAATTTGAAAGTTCATTCCCTTGATTTTTAATACAAAATTGTAAAATATTAAAAATATTAAAATTATTAAATTAGGTGGTGTAATATTTTGGAGGAAGACCATTAGTTGATTAGAAAAATTACATAGAATGACCTAAAAAATTTAAGAAACTCAATCAATATTAAAAATATGATTTGATATATAAAATATTACAAGTCATCTATAAATTTTGAAAAAAGTAGTTTGAATTGTTAATATTTAAAAAATAATTTATAAATTTTGGATGAATATTTATAAGTAATAATATTTAAATTATTAAATATTAATATGTTTAATATTTTAAAAATATTTATTAAATTTTATTTTTAAAAACTTTGGGATATCCAATGCTCCTGGAAAAATATTTTAAGGTGGCCAACTTCTTGAAAAAGAGTTTAAGAGAAAATTAACACCAAAGGACATAATTAAAGTCTTACATGTCACTGTGTATGAGTCCCATGTACATATCACATGAATAAAAAATGACAAAGTTAATGGCTAATTAATAGAAGAGGTTTTTGCTCTTCAAAAAAAAAATTTCAGGGCCAAAATTATTCTACTTGTTAGTACAAGGTATCCAACACTTCTTGAAAAAGGTTTAGAAATTAAAATGCACATTAACCCAATCTATTTTCATTTCACCATAGAACTATGGGAGAATGGCAGTGAGGGCCCTTAGAAGAAGGGGAAAAAAAAAAAAGTAGCGAATGCCTTGAATAATTGAAGATTCATCTATGCATAATTAAAGGTTCATTGTTTGACTTATGCATAAATGAATCTTCATATGTTTATGGCCCTACTACTTTTTTTCCTCCTCTAGGAGCCCTCACTGCCATTATCCCTAGAACTAAAGAAAACCTTAGTCCTCCATTTGGAATATGGAATGATAGGTAATTGAGGGGTAAAAATAGAAGAAAATGACATTCTCTTGACCTAACTTTTAAGATTTTCCTTCATTTTCTCCTCTCTAAGAAGGAAATTAGGGGAAAGCAAGGGTGTAAATTGTTTCTTTTTTTCCTTCCAGTTTTCTCCTTTAATTTACTCTCATCTCTATTTTCTTCTTTTTCCAAACAAAGATTAAAAATCATCAATTCTCTCTAAAAATTTAACAAGTTTTCAACTTCACCTCTATTAAAATATGCAAAATTTAAAAAATGCTTTTTCTCTCATCAACATTTATAAGGGTAAAAAGAGAAAACTTGTGATAAAAAATCAATATCATGTCTTATCATTAATTAAAAAAAATTATTTCTCTATCTTGCAAATGGAACCACAAGGGCATGCAACATTTTACCCTACTTAGGAAATTGGGAAAAAAATGAAATTGAAAGGTGGTAATTAATTAATGTTCCATATTTTTGTGCTATGTAATTTTTTTAGAAGACGAATTGTATATAGAAGTGAAAGGAGTATATAATTTTGATTTTTAATTTTTGTAGTGTTTTAAATTATTAGGATTACTCTTGATAGAAAATTTTCCTTTCTCTAAAAAAGATATTGATATTGTTATATACTTTTTTTTCTTTTTACTAATGCAGTTGGATGATTGGGTCATGCGCAAAATTTACAAGAACAATAAGAACTAATGAATAGCTTTACTAAGGAGGAAGCATGGTTAGAACCATTAAGAATAGAGTTAACTTAAATGACTTGTTCTTCACAAATATTGCCTCAACCTCAATTACAGCTTGAAAGCAACAACATGGATTAGTTTCAGTCGAATAATCATCATTCATAAAAAATCTCTAATGCTTTTCCTAGTCTTGTTTCTTTTTATGAAAATATAAATAAAAAGGCAAGTTCAGATGATGTTTGGAAATACATAGATCTTGAGAATTTGGACACAGAAAACAATGATTCTATGATCTCAAGCATTCTTCCTTTTGTGGAGGACATACCTACATCATTAGTAACAACACATGCAGAAATGGTGAAAGATGTTGTTGTGAAGGGGAACTTATTGACTGAGTCACATGATAACTATTATTAATATGTGATGGTGGGTGAGTGGGTGTTATTGGTTAAGTGTGGTTTTATTATGTTTGGCAAATTATGTTTGTGTGTGGAAGGAAAAATTAATTGCTAAGTGGGTTTAATTGTACATGATCACTATGTTTGGTATAATATTATTGTTAGTGTAAACATTGTATTTTGCCCGGGCTTTCAAGTGTAAATTAAAACTTAATAAAAACATGATAAATCAAATAAAGGAATAAAAAAAGGAAGGGCTTTTGTGATAATAATAACTATAATTTTTTTTTACCCCAAATCCCCTTAATTATGATCCCATTAAAGTTGACTTTTTTGAAAATGAAAATTTAGAATATTTGAAATTTGATTTGAGAAAATTGTGCCTTGACTGAGATTTGTTTTTAATTAATATGAAATCTCAAATAATAAAAAAAAAGATTCAAAATAAAAATTACCTTTTTTGTTTAATCCTTTTATTAAATAAGAGAACCTTAATTAGCACTTATAAAAAGGTAGAGAAGAGATTGGAGAGGGGGACGAAAGAAAGGGAAGAAATTGACACTCAAAAATTCATTATCCTTCCAGTGCAAGCATTTAGGAATTGATCAAAACGTTTGCTTAGGTAAGCCAATGCTCTCGGTGATGTCATGCTCCAATTTGGTCAATTCTTCCTGTGCGTAATGTGTTTCTCATTCCTTCAATTGATATCACTCATAATTTCCTTTTGGCTTGCTTTTCTTTTACCTGTGCGTTCTTGTACCCGTATTAATTGATATCATTATGATTGATCTTAGCATAGCTGTTCGATTCTGCTTAGGCATGTGGTGTGTGGGCTGTCAAGGTGATTATTTGATGATAATTTATTATGTGGTAGAATGAGTTTGCCATTAATTTATTTGTATCAATCCTTATTTTAGACTAGATAATCATTCACTTTTATTTTTTTAAAAAGAAAAGAAGAGAAATGAGTCTCAATGATAATACATTTTTCTAAACCTTTAAAACAAAGAAAGATCCATGAGTGATACTAAGTCACTGTGGGTATTCGATGTATTGTGAACAATACTAAATCACCTGGAATTCCTAAAAATATCAAAAGAAAAAAACTGTGAATGACACTAAGTCATCGCAGGTATCAAATTTTATATTTAGAATTTTAAAATTAAATTATTCTATAGAAAATTCACTTTGAAAATTTCTTTAAGATTTGTCATGAGTAATACTAAATTACCGTGTACATATAGAAGCATCAACTAGTGGACTGCGAGTGATACTAAATCATCGTAAGTTCCAATATTTGTTAAATTTTCCTCTCTTATGCATTATTAAAATAATAAAATAATAAAATTTTTAGCATATTTTAGGTTACCCCAAGAGTGATACTAAATCACCGTGAATTCCTAAAAATATTAAATGAGATACCATGAATGACACTAAGTCATCACAAGTATCTAATTTTATATTTAAAGTTTCAAAGTTAAATTATTTTATAGCAAATTCACCTTGAAATTTCCTTTAGGGTTCGCCATGAGTGATATTAAATCACCGTGCGCATTTAGAGTGTCAACTAACAAATTGTAAGTGATACTAAATCACCGCAAGTTTCGATACTGGTTATTTTCCCTTTATCCAAAGGTACTTCCTTATGTTAAATTTTTTTTATTTAAAAATAAATATAATTATGTAACACAAAATAACCTTCTCTTCATTAAATAAATTAATAAAAAAATTAAAAAACCTAAATAATAACATTCGAACTACGTGAACTTTGATCCCCATCACAGGGTACGTAGGCCCTAGGTTTTACTCCTAGGTCAAGTCCTTCCATGTAAATAAATAATTTATTTTCTTTTATTTCTTACCTTTATTTTTCATGTGCAATAAAGAACAACTAAGATATTATTAAAAGGTCAATTAATTTACAGAATCAACTTAGGGTAACCGTTCTTATGAATGGGTGTTGTGGGGTGCCTAATACCTTCTTCATGCACAACCGACTCCCGAACCCTATTTTGGTTATTATAGACTATTTTATTTTTAAAAAGGTTTCCAAAATTATCCTTTTAAATTTTGGTGGCGACTCCTACATTTATCGATCCTTCCTTTTCGAGGAGATCACAATCTGGGCGCGACAGTTAGGAAATATGAAACTGATTTAGATATATTTTTGTTCAAAAATAATTGAAATATACATGACATGTCAGTTTTTGAAATCTGTGTTGTTGAGAATTTTGTCTTGAGTTTATTTTACCATGTTGTAAGTCTTCATTGAACCAAATGAGTGGCTTGTAGCCTGAGCTAACTTACCTTTGACTGGTGCTTTAGTTTTAAGCATGGTGTATGGAAGGATATAAAGTATTGTCATGCAAAAGTATTTTTGTCTAGATTGTTTGGATATAATATGTATGGAAAATAATCTTATATGCTTAGCTAGTAATCGTATAATTAATCTCATCACATACATCATTATATATTAATTCTGGTTATTACAATCTTTGTGTCTCATTCCTCATTGTTAACATTATAATAGAAGCGGGTTTAGCCAAGGAAGCACTAAATGTTTAGATTTGTATGAGACACCAATCCCTTTTGTTTTTTGGCCTCTTTGGGTTTTGTTTTTTTGGACGAAGCCTCTTTTGGTTAAGTAATGAATATTTGCCAACCTAGAGAAATATTTAATTACAATTGAGTATGCAGACTCTGTATTTGGATTGACACTAATTTTGTTCACCATGAGAATTCTATCTAATTTTCATGACCATTGATTGATTGTACATATATTGCCATGAGATTTTGTTTGTCCCTCATGGTTCTTATTATTTACTTTGAACAATTATCTTATGAACGAACTTTAGAATTTGGATTTGATTAGTTATGACTAGACAACTGTGTTGGTTGGTTGTAATGCAACCGTGGCTTTGCTTCATTCTTGTTTGAGATATGTTTCCTAAATTATCTTAGATGTGGATGTGTCGTGGTCAATTGTACACCCTAGAGTGAACTTTGGTTTAGTCATGCTATTAAATTGTGAAAAGAGTGAACTTTGGTTTAGTCATGCTATTAAATTGTGAAAAGTGTTGTTCGAGCTCATATTAGGTATTGATAATTAAATTTATGTTTGGAAAATGTAGTTTATCTAACTAAACTTCAGTGTGCTTATTACGGGTAGTGTACACTAGTCATTTTGTCAACTTTTATTTGTGATTAGTAGGCTGTTTGGAACTTAACTACCTTGAGAACCATGCTTCGTGCTTATTTAATTATGATTTTCAATCAATATTGGTTTCAACGTGATACAATTAGGTTCACTTTATTTAACATTATTTTCCATTGATATTTGTTTTTGTAACTTATTTAGTTCCTAAATTATCATGTTAACCTTATTTTCATGTTTAAATCTTTTTATCATGATAGATTCTTTTCTACCATGATAGCTCATTTTAAAAAATATTTTATTATAAGAAAAAGTTTTCCTACCATAATAAACTTTATAACAATAATTTTTATTTTTAATTACCATGCTCGTCCTTTTTCTATTATAGCAGGGTTTTGGATTTACTTTTTATAAAATTCTTTTTGTCATGGTAGAAAGATATTTTCTATCATGATTTTACTCTTAATTATCATTATAGCCTTATTTTGTTATGTTTGAATATTTTCTATTATGGTATATCCTCTTCTACCATGGTAACCTATTTTAAGAAATATTTTATTATAAAAGAAGCTCTTGCTATTTTGTTAAACTTCGTAACAATGATTTTTATTTTTAATTATCATGGTATTTCCTTTTTTATCATGGTAGGATTTTGGAAAAAATATTTTTACTCTTTATTATCATGGTAGACTTTTTTCTACTATGGTAAATGTTTAATTGTTAATGTGTCATCATTTAATTTTATTTTTGTAAAAATTTGGAGGAAAATTTTGAGCGTGTTACACATTACTCCTTGAAAAATAGCTTTTGCTAAATTTATACCATTATCCTAAAATATTGTAAATTAAGAGGTCGCTACATAGGATTAAAATAATATGACTTGGTGTATTTTTATTGGAAAGAGTGTAACTAAGATGGTGTAAGATTTTGCCCCAAATTTAGTACTCAAGTCTTCTCCATTCATAAAAATATAGAAAAATTAGAAAGTCAATATTTGAAGCGTTTTCCTTAATATTAAGATGCTTCCGACGTTTTAAAATTAGGATAATTCAATTTATATATTAGTAGTAGTAGTAAATCTGTTAGAGTCAAGACATCTTAATTTCAAGATTGGTCATTTTGAATTTTTTTTAAATAGGAATCTTCAAAAAATCGTGCTCAGATTGATAAAATAATTTCTATTTTAAATTTAAATTTTGGACTACAATTTCCAAGATGAAAGAATTAACTCTTTTAATATATATATTTTTTGTTTAGTTAATTCGATTTATATATTATTATTAGTGGTAGTAGTAATAAATCTGTTAGAGTCAATACATCTTAATTTCGAGATTGGTCATTTTGAATTTTTTAAGAAAAACAGGAATCTTCAAAAAATCGTACTAGGATTGATAAAATAATTTTTATTTAAATTCAAATTTTGCATTACAATTTCCAGATGAAAGAATTAACTCTTTTAAATATATTTTTTTTGTTTAGTTAATTCAATTTATATATTATTAGTATTAGTAGTAGTAATAAATCTGTTAGAGTCAATACATCTTAATTTCGAGATTGATCATTTTGAAAATGTATTTTAGTTAATTCAAGAGAAATTTTGGTAGACTTATTTAAACTGCTTTTTTTTATATATTTTATATTTTTTTCAATTTATTTGATTTTTTTAATTCCTAAATATTTGAAGATGAGGATTGTCTTTGACTTTGCGGACTTCTTTTGGCCAATTTTGACTTCATGGACTAATTGTTTATCTTTCAAAGGAAATTCCCAGTGCGAAAAAGGACCATGATAAACTGAATTTTTGTAAAGCCTTATATAGTTATATCTGCATTCTTTAAAAGATAACTAAAATAATTAAATCAATTTATTTGAATTAAAATTCAAAACTCAAAATAATTTTTAAAATAGAAGATAATTAAGGAGGATCTTTTATTTTTAATTCTCATTATCCTTTTAAGACTTAACATGTCTATAAATATGAGAGACACAAACACACAAGATCCTTGAACAAATATCATCAAGAGCAATTGGCAAGCCTATTGATCAACTGATCAGGTAAGCATTTCTATTTTCTCTTCTTTATTTTATATTTTGTTTTTGCATTCAAATACTTTGTACATCTTGTGTTACATAATATATAGATAAGAAAGATATATGGCCTGGTATGAGTACGTATCAAAAGTTCAAACATTATAACACTACCAACAAGAGTTGAACAAGAAGATAAAGATTTAATCCATAACTCATACAGTTACAGAATCAAATTTTATTATTGATGTGAGAATCTTATTAATCTGTATATATGAGGTTCCTTGGTTGTGAAGAAGCCTTCTTTAAAGCAAGAAATTACTACCTCCCCTTTCGTTTGGTTTACTGAATCATAGGTGATGTAATGATAGGAAATGGAATAGAATGTAATACTGATTATTATATGTTTGTTTGGTATGGTATTAGAAATGTTAAGATTAAATTATTTTTTATATTTTTTTTATGATTTAAAAAAATGAAAAGACGGTAATGCCCCTCTCAAAAAAATGTTATAGAAGAGACCTTTGGAACCAATTTCCTGAAATCTTCGTCCCTTCCAAAATTTCTTCTCCCCCACCATAATTAATTCCAAAATAAAAAAGCAATTTAATTCAAAAGTATAAAAAGAAATTCCAGAAATGACGATGAAGGAGGATGAGAAGATGGAGGCAAAACTGAAGGGTTTCAAATCTGATGGTCTGGTCATCAACGAGCTTTTGGGAGAGGAACGGTCTTTAATATTTTTTTTTCATGAAAAATGTATTTATTCCTTTTTTTTGGAAAAAAAATATTTTGTAAAATCTTATGATATTTATTTAATTTTTTAATAGTTTTTGAAAATAATCGGTAGATGAGAGAGATAGTGCTATAAAAATTTAATGATAAATTAAAATTTTAAAATAATTAAATAATAAATTATTTTTTTGTAAATAGGTATCACAAAGATATTATAAAAGTCTAAAAATATCTAAATCATAATAATTTTTTATTATTGTAATTAAATATAAGGTAATATTTATTTTTTTTATAAAATTTCTAAACTATTTAAAAGATCATTTATTTTTTAATCTTGAATAAACTGCACCTAAAACTTTAGTTCATTTCCTTATTGATAAAAGGCGATTAGTTTTTTTATATTTAATATGCCTCTCTTATATGCTTTGAATTACATTGTAAATCAAAACACATCGTTTTAATCTATATTAGTCTTTAATTTATATTGCAGATTGTTTGCAAATTTCAACCACGTACATACGATGAACAAGAGGAAGATTTCATCATCTTCTTTGCTAAGTGATCAAAACATGAACGATTTTTCGGAAATACGAGAGAGTAAGAGTAGAAGATTAATATGTGAAAATGATAATATTAATGATTTTTGACAAATGGTTCCTAGTGGATTTCAGTTTTGCCCTACAGAACAAGAGCTGATCATGACCTATTTGAGGAAGAAAGTGATGAATGAGCCGTTAGAACCAAACCCAATCATTGAAGTTGAAATCTATGAATTCAATCCTCAACAGCTATCCAGTAAGTTTCCTTATATCTTTTTTTTTTTTTTATGATTCAATATATTTTATTAATATTTTTAAAAAAAGTGCTTTATGTTTTGTTATAAGGAAAAATATAATTGTTGGTCTCCATATTTTTAGTGTCTTTTCATTCTAGTCCTATATATTTTTTCCATTACTCTTAGTCCTTAAAATTTCATTTATTTACAATGTTGGTTTCTATTTGTTTAAATATAATCATAAGGACTTAACAATGACTAACTTGTGCATAAACTTTGTTATTTTTTGTGATGACTTGTTAAAATTATGATGAGTTATATAAAAATTGAGCAGGAGGCTAAACAGCAAAAAGCAAGATATCATATCAAAATCCTTAAAAGTATTATGGATAAAGTCTTAGAACAAAGAATACACGGCAACTAGAGTAGACAGGAACCAAAACTAATCATAATTTGAAATCTATATTAGGCCAGGATTAGATCAATAACATTAAGGAAGAAAGTGATCAATAAATTGAAAATCCGAGACACTATTCTTACTTCCCACATTATTAGTATACATGGATGCCACATCATTATTCCATTAGTCATGGAAGCATAATTTAATGATGTTATATAAAACAAAGGACCACTTAGATAAGTTTATAAAATATTAAAAACTAAAACAATAGAAAATAAGCTTGAGGGACTAAATCAATAACTTTCTCAAGTATAAAGGATTAAAAGTTATGTTATCCCTGATTCATAGCTAATGATAATGAATCATTTCTTGCTGTGAAACACATCAATCTTATGAATAAACTAATAGTGTTTTCTATATTAATTAATTATAAACACAGGACAATATAGGAAGTATGAATCACAAAATGAGTGGTTCTTTTTCTCACCAAGAGATAGAAAATATAAAAATGGAAAGAGGCCAAAAAGATCAACACTAGATGGATACTAGAAGGCAATAGGAAAATATCAATCAATTCATTCAGAAGATGGAACAACTTTATTTGGTAAATGGAGAACTTTGGTATATTATGAAGGCACTCATCAGCAAAGTAAGAAGACTAATTGGATCATGCGTAAGTATTTTTTGGATGAGATAACACATGCAGGAACAAGTCCTTTGGATATGAAGGTTAGTAATATATTGAGTTCTATACATCAGTAATTTGCAATTAACTACTTTATTGAAATTAAGAAGAATTGGTTGAATCATTGATAGTGTTTGGGGAAATAAATTTTTTTATTTTATCCATATTAGATGCATCATCTTTTGAAAACAGAAAACTCATTTCTCATATATAACATCCGATTCTATTTATAAATAATTTTCAATATATTTTATTAGAGAACTACAGAAAACCTTAACCCTCCATTTGAAATGAGAGGTAACTAAGGGATAAAAGTAGAGGATAATGACTTTTTTCTTTCCCTAACATTAAGTTTTTTTTCTTCTTCAGTTTTTCTCTTCTTCAAGAAGGAAATGAGAGGAAAATAAGGGTAAAAAATGCCTTTTCCTTATAATTTTCTCCTTTAATTTTCTCTCATTCCCTATTTTCTTCTCATTCCAAAAAAATCCAAAAACTAGCTCATTACTTCTTTCTAAGAATTTAACAAGATTTTAACTTTGCCCTTATTAAAATATATTCCCTTAAGTCTTATTTATAACTCATTTATGCCAACATCATTAATACTAATATAAAAAAAGTATAATGAATAAAAGTAAGTAAAATTTTAAAGATAACCCTCAAGTAAAAAGTAAAAGCTAAACAAATCATATAATATTATTTTTATGTCTCTTTCTCTCTTACTTTTTAAGGATAGTTTGGACATTTCAATTTAAAATAAAATAATCTCATTAGCTAAAGATTTGTAAAGTAAACTAGATTGTGCTTTTAGAAAACATCTAATATACAGGATTGAAGGGAGCACATTGTTTAAATTTTTTTCCTCATCAACATTTAATGGGATAAAAAGGGAAACTAGTGATAAAAAATTGATGACATATCTTATAATTAATACAAAAAAAAAAGTCTCTCTCTTCAACAAATTCAAAAAAATTAAAATTGAAAGAATGTAATTAATGGTCCATATTTTCATGTGATGTAATTTTTTTTAGAAAAAAATTAACAATTTTTTTAGAAGATGACTTATATATAGAACCACCAAAAAGAGCATATAGTTTTCATTCATAAATTTTATGATATTTTTAATTATTAGGATTACACTAAATAGAAAATTTCCCTTTCTCTAAATGATAATGATATTGTTTTTGTACTTTTGTCTACTTCTGCAATTGGATGATTGGGTTTTGTGTAAGATTTACAAGAACAATAAGAACTACAAGAATAGCTGTACTGATAAGGAAACATGGTTAGAACCATTAAGAATGGAGTCAATTCAAATGACTTGTTCTTTACAAATATTGCCTCAACATCCTCAATCACAACTTGAAAGCAACAACATGGATCAATTTCAGTTCAATAATCCTCATCCATCAGAAATCTCTTATGCTTTTTCTTGGTCCCACATCTTTTTATGAAATTATAAATAAAAAGTCAAGTTCAGATGAGGTCTAGAAATACATAGATCTTGAGAATTTGAACACAGAAAACAATGATTCTATGATCTCAAGCATGCTTCCTTTTATGGTGGACACAACTGCATCATCAGTAATAGTTCACCTAGAAATGGAGTCTTCAAGCTTCATATTCATCTAATGATCAATATACCATGGAGGATGTAATTAATTCTCCTTATGCAGTGAATATGAAAACAAAAAAGGATATTTGTCATAAAATATTGTGAGCTTCTTTGGGCAATTTGAGGAATATTTTATATGTAACTCCTCTAGGCCTATTTATAAGATATGAAGAGAATATTTGTTTTGATTCTATTTATATACCATCTCAATGATTATTATGTCTATTATTATTATTTTTTGCCCTTATTAAATGTTAGGAAGGATAATAACTGTTAGAATGTATGATTTTTAAAATATATATATATATATAATATTTAGTGAGGGTAAAATTGCAACCTTGTTGAATTTTTAGACAAAGTTAATGAAATTTAAAGTTTTTTTTTATTCTGATAAAAATACTAGAAATGACTTATAAATAAAAATATAAAGATTAATTTTAAATACTTTTAGTTTTAAATGTAGAAGCTAGTTAACTTATTTACATATTAAAAAAGCTACTTTCTTCTTGCATTTTGTGGAATCTGAATCGAGAGGAAATTGTTGTGCTGTATTTATAAGGACGTCAACTAATTTTAATTTTTGTCTATTTATGTATGAGATAGTTAAAAATATCTTATGATATGAAATAAATGAATACCATTCTTAAAAGATGACACAGCCTAATTTCTTGATTTTTGGTCAACAAGATACTGTCACAACAAAATGCACATTATTTTTCAAGCAAAATAGTCAAACATTCAATTTGACTCATAAATTTAGTGCCTTTCTTAGAATTTTAGTTAAAACAATCTGGCAAGCATGTACCAAAAATTCATAATGTAAATCCCTTTCTTCTTATAGGTCGTTCTCTTTCTGATTCAACATTCCAATTCCTTTTTTTTCTTTTCTTTTCTTTTTTCATTTTCTTGTTCTTGAGAAACAGTGGCCTTTCTCTTCCTAGGATGAAAAGAATTGAATCAAACAACTGAAGGTTTTATGAGCGTTACAAAGAACAAAGGTCCTTGGGGTTGGCAAAAACATTTTCTCATTTAGTCATTCAATTTGTGTTTATAAATGGCTTCCTATGGTTGACCATAGACTAATAATGAAAGTTGTAGGTAAAGCCAGTAATTTGAGTGGGCCGTGCCTATTCAAATCAGACTCAATTCTGGTTGGGTTTATTCTTATTGGACTTAAAATATTTTACCATATAGAAAAAACACATATAACCAAACCTGACCCTAATCTCTCGAGTTTATTCAAGATGGCCTGAATACATGAATTGTTGAATATTATTTTAGTTTATTTTATTTTTCATATAATTTCAATTTTTAAAAAAAATAATTATTTTTATTTTTATATTATTTTATTAATAATAAAAAGGAATTCAAGAATCAGGTAAATCCATTTCGATTCAAGCTTGGCTTAAATTTCTTTGAGTTTATTCAGGTAACCCAAAAAAACCTAAAGTAAAATACTTTGAAGTTTGAATAAGTGAATAAATTTTGGAATATGTCCTTCTGTTTTCTTAATCCGCATGAAAGTTGTCAAAAACACATTATATAAATAGAGCAAGAGTATTTACAAAATATACCACCCTTTTAATTACAGCTTTTACTTTTTAGCACGTTTTAAATGAAATAATTCCAAGTCTCACACAAAAAAATTAATTATTACAAGATTCATTGGTAATTGAACTAAATTGTATTAATAATTAGTTGTGTTGTTAACATAGTTTAGTTCAATTGTTAATTGATCTTATAGTAATTAATTTTTTTGTGTGAGATTTCTTCAATATAATTCTCCTAACAAACAAATGCATAAAGCATTTTGTTTACAAATAAACCAAAAATATTTGGGTCAAACTCGAAATTGAATACCCTTAATTTGAATTCACAAATTTGTTATTATTATTGATGAAATAAAATTAAAATTAGATAAAAAATGAAAATATTAATTTTTAAGATAAAAATTAAATTAAAATTAACTATAAAAAAATAAAATAATACTTAACAATTTAAATAATTGAGCTAGCCCAATAAGTAAAGAGGCAGCTATAAATCATTATGGACTTATGGATGCTAAAACTTTTGAAAAAAAAAGTTTTTGAGTATTTTTTATCTTATGTTTGCTTCTATTTTAATGGACATTAGTTAAATTTAATGGAATGGAGATTATTGAACTCATTAAAATAAGTTTACGAGTACTTTTGCACCTTCGTTTACTTAAATATACTGCAGTTATTTTTGGAGAAAAAATTGTTGAATATTTTTGTTCTTTAACATTTTTTTTCTTTACAAGATAAATTAAAAAAATGTAAACTGATTTATATGAATTATTTTTTTTTTTGAAAAAAGACAATAGGAGGATTTTTTGTTTTGTTTTTTAATCGTGTCATAACTTGACATGTCTATAAATAATAACAGAGAAACAAAGGCTTTGCAGCAACGTAAAAGAAATATCAAGAGCAATTCGCAGGGGATCGAGTAACACCAAAATATCACATCTTCTTCCTCTGTCAAGAAGCCTTCTTGTAAGCACTCTTCAGTTTTTTCAAATTTCTTTTTTTGCGGTTTATTCTAAATGCTCCCGCATTCTTTTGTCATTCTCTCTTCCTCTTTAATAACGAGCATTCGGCTCTTATGCTGATACAATCTATTTGATTAATGCTTTTTGATCCGCCTGCAAGATTGGTATGCTTGTTAATTTGTTTCCTTTGCTATTTCTTTATCGGTTTAGCAAATTTTTTTTTGTTAGCGTTAATTATTGCCCCAAAATATTTCATTGCCTTTGCCATTTGTCGAAGGTTTCTTGGTTAATTTCTTGCTACGCTTAACAAATATTAGTTTTAGGGAATCTGGAATTTGCATTTCTCTGTCAATCGTGTCTGTTCTGTCTTGCACATACATACGTTGGAATTTTCTGGATGTTTTATAACTGTGCTAGTCTGGAAAGTGGCTTCAACCTTTAGAGTGATATATGAAACTATTGTAGTTGCAGAAAGTTAGAAAGGGAACAGTACAGAATATGGAAACTGTTATAGTCTTATAGATGGCTTGAGAGGAAATTAGAACAGGAATTTTCCTAAAGCTTTCATTGCCTTTGCCATTTGTCGAAGGTTTCTTGGTTAGTTTCCTTGCTATGTTTAACAAATATTAGTTTTAGGGAATCTGGAATTTGCATGTCACATCCCAATACTAAAGATGTGACCGGCACGGAATATGAGATAACCTCATATTCTATAAACCTTAATTAGTCATAAGTTAAGCTAAATTATTGATATATAGTTTTTATATATTTTTATAAAGTTTGTAAAGTCTTAAATATTTTATAGAAATTTGATAAAATTCCCCTTATAACTTGGACCTTCCCAAATTTTTACAATAGTGAAACTAGCCAATCACAAAGGAGACTAGCTTCACACCAACAGATTGTATATTAGCAAAATAAAACTAAGACCTAACTATGGTATACGTGAAGCATTAAGTTACAATTTCATAATATAAAATATATTTACGTTCAAAGTAACTACCACATACTTCCACTGTTCCAAAAATAATTGTGTTCCTTAGCGATCAATATGAGGTGCAAGGTCAATTTTAATATCTGAGGCCAAAGAAAATTTTTTCGGTGAGTAGCGTCCCAATTGATAGTTGAAAGAAATAATAGAAAGTAATCAATGAGTCAATTATAAATTTACTAAAATAATCAATTGAAAATAATATAAACCAAGAATATATAAATACAAATGAAATTATTAAAGTTTCAAATTCCAAATTTCTTAAATTTCTACACATGTTTAAACATCTTGAAATATGTATGTATATATATATTACTCAATATAAAATTCACATATAGTTAAAAATAATAGTTTGCTTCCTAATATAAAATTTAAAGAAAATAGTTTCAAAATCCTTTCTTTAATGGGACTTGATTAGAACGATTATCAGGTGTGGACACAAAGTCCACGAGAGTAAGTAATATATCTGGCATGGCAAGAAGCCACGAAAATAGGCGCAAGCATAAAGCTCACGAATAACAGGCGTGGATTATATTCACGAAACTACATCCTCCATTTCGCGTGTGTTGGCCAACACACGGGGTTAGCACCTCCAAAGCACCTTACTATCCAAGTATACCATGGCGTGCCAAGAACTAACGGAACTGTTGTTAGCATTCAGTGTTTTGAGCTTAATTCCCCTAATTAAATCAAACGTGCACGGGGTTGAAACATTCATTGAAAACCATTCCTTTGAAAATATAATATTCAACTATGAAATTTTCTTTTCATTATTCTCCATGCCGAATCACCGTATTAACAACTGTCATATAAATTATAAAATTTAAACAAAAAAAATGTTTAAAATAAATAATCGGTCAATAATGTACCAAATCTAAATATTCTTTAAACAATAGCATAATTCTTAATGAAACTAAAGCAAATTCCATAATAAAACCAATTGATAAAAAGTGAGGTAAGCAAAAAAAATTGTATAAATCATAAAAAGACAGGAGAAATAAATTGATTCAAAAAGACAATTGGAAAAATTACAAGTAAAGCCCAAGGAAAAATTATCAAAAAGGCACAATATTTTTATAAATAAAAAATAAATAAGACCTAACTTGTGCTCAGTAAAATTTCAACTTTGGATCTTCAAGAAAGTTACTAGAATAAGTTCCTGTTAGCTACCTCTCTCCACTTGCTAAAAACTAAGTTAAATAAAATATTAATTCGTAGAAAAAAAATTAATTTAATTTAATTAAAAATTTAATGTCATTACATTGCATTTCTCTGTCAGTCGTATCTATTCTCTTGTGTACACAGGTTGGAATTTTCTGGATATTTTATAACTATGCTAATCTGGCAAGTGGCTTCAACCTTTGGAGTGATACATGAAACTATTATAGATCTATAGTCTTATAAAAAGTTCGAAATGGAAACAGTATATAGAATATGAAAACTGTTATAGTCTTATGGATGGTTCGAGAGGAAATTAGAAAGGAAGTTAGACTAATGTTCTGAGATTCCTAACATGTAAGTAATCGGGAGCATATCCATAGAATAAATAGCTTGGGACAGAGGTGATAGATAAAACAAAGTACAGGAGCATCAATTATTTTCTCGTTGTAATCAGGGACAAGATTCTGATAGGCTGAAACAAATGGTAAGCTGCTATTATAAGGAATTAACAAATGGCTAACTTCATCTTTCTTAGTGGACTTGCTGTCCCTCTATTTTTTTTTTCTCCCCCAATTTCCTGGCCTGATATTGTCTTCTCGTTTAGTAGTTTGCCTTTTTTGTCTGGTGATTATTTTTTGTCCCCATAGAAAAGAAAAGTAGTGCTTCATGCATCCTTTGAAGTTGTGGAATGCTGAAAAGGAAAGTCTAGATGTTTTAGAATCAATTGATCTATAATTTACTAGTAACTGTGATTTAGTTTTTTGTAGTTTCAATTACAGCAACAATTTGTTACTTAGAAGAAGAAATAAAGCAATAATTGAGACAAAAATTTAATTGTCTTTAATTAGTTCATTAAAAAAATTAAATAACCAGGGAATTCCGTTGCTCTAATTAGCAAAACAGAGAGAAAAATGTTCATCTAACTGAAGTTAATGGGAGCATCTTGGTTTTATCGAGAGACTGAATTAAAATATGACTTAGTTTGGAGATACCTGATGGAATTCTGAGTTGTGTGACATGGAAGGTAGCAATCAGGTACAGAAGAAATTCTGTATTTCTATCTTCTCTTTTCATTTTCTAATTAATAATAAAGCTAGAGAAAAATCCTATGGAAAAGCTGATGCTCCTCTAAATAGATCTAGTTCAGTTTCAAACACACAAACAATTTTTCCCAATTCCCATGAGCACTACCGTCACCAATATCCCTAACATTCTTCCTCCTGTGTCTTCAATCACTGGTTCTTTAATGCTGATGCAATTATATGAAGGAGATGCATGCATACTCTTATCATGAATTCATGAATAGCTGGGAATTTGTGAATTTAGTTGAGGATTTTCTGTACCTTTGATATCTTTTGCCTCTAACAAATGTCATAT